>NW_019525135.1:906231-915947 GCF_002814215.2 Seriola lalandi dorsalis | reverse complement strand
GGGGGGGGTGTATGGCTTGAATTTAGCACAGCTTGAATATTTCTTAAGGGTGTAGCAAAAAAGGAAAAGGGGGAGAAGAGAAAACTGTTGGATAAAAAAAGGACCATCTTTCTCCCACTTTTTTTTGTTGTTGATTATTTCATGTTGAAAACGTATTTTTAAGAGACAATTTTGGGCAATATTTGGACACAGCCTACCTATATTCACAAACAAGCACTAAAAGTTTGAGCACTTTTTTTCTTGGAAGCATAAAGCAAAAAGTCTAACACCTGTCAATTTTCCAAACACTATCCAGAGTGAGAGGTGGTCTTACCAAAGTGAAAGGCGTGTTGAGGACAGTGATGAAGATGTCAGCCACGGCGAGGTTCATGATAAACAAGCTGGTGGCGGACTGGTTGCGCTTGTTTTTCACCAGCACATGGCACACCAGTGTGTTCCCGAACAGGGAGATCACGATGATCAAAGAGTAGGCGGCCACCAGCAGCACCTTCACGCTCCCCTCCTGAGACTCCCCGCCGCGGCGCTTCTTACTGGCCAGAGAGCGCCAGTCCTCCAGCATCCCCTCGTCAAAGTCCAGGAGGAAAAAGCCCGAAGTGCGGTTATCCATCTGTGCCGAAACATTAAGTAAATGTTGCTTGTAGGAAAATATCCTCTCTCCCAAAAGTGAGGAATCATTGAGTCTCTGTCCCGAACCTGCAGCTATCCTTCCAGGGCTTCCCATCCAGAGGACCACACATAACCAAACACACACAGCCCTCATTTTGTCAGTGTTTTCTTTTTTCTGTTCCCTCCTTTCTTTGTATGAACTGATCTGTGTGGTCAGTCTGTGCGGCTGCCAGTTGTGCTCCGTCTCTTGTGACACTGAAGAGATGCAGAGCAACAAGTTGCGTGATGCGACTGGCGGCTGCTGTTTTAAAACCTATGCGTGTGTGTGCGTGTGTGCGTGTGTGTGTGTGTGCGTGTGTGTGTGTGTGTGTAATCCCTCAAGTCGCCTCAAGATCTAATATTCAATAAAGCCATAAAGATATTAATAAAATATTCCTCTCTCTCTCTCACATACACACACACACACACTAACACGGGATAGGTGACAAATTAAAGGAAAACAACAAATGAGTGCAGGGAGAGATTAAGGGCTTACTGACTGGTTTTAGGAGTATTAAAATTAATGATATGTTAGCTTTGCATTAATTGAGCTTTTCTATCTCTATTTGAAATGTTCACGGCAAAGTTATGGAAGTCCACTCTTACTGATTTGCAGTTCTAAAACTTATAATCTCGCTGAGTTTATTGAGTATGGTATGAGCAGCGCAGTTTGTTGTTTGCCTGCAGGGTGGAGCAGCTGTTTTGAAAGTCAAATGCTGCTTCATACCAGGGGGATCTGCTTGCATTTAGGTAGAAAACAAGGAGAAACTTTTGTCTCAGACCTTGAGCTGTACTTGTACAGACTGATTTCCACCTCACTCTGTGCTCGTTGGGCCTGTCTCTATTATTGATTGGCAAAGTCGCCCCAGGCAAACACAGTATATGAAACCATTCATCCTCAGGCATGTATGCACTTATATATTATGTAAAAGTGGTTTACATCCAGTTTACATGTTCTCTCTGGATCCGTCAAGTAAAATACAGTCAACAAGGCTGGATTACCCACTCAAGGTTCTGGCTTCATCATGCAGTAATTAGTTTGTGGTCATCTGATTAGTCACAGATGTGTTTGGTAAACCTTTATGCACCACTAAAGTGCAATATAAAAGGAGTACTCCTATGATTTAACATAGCACTTGGTACATTATTGTTGGACCGTACACTTGAAAAAAGGATTCAAATTGATGCAGAAATTATATCAACTCTTTTAGTTCCTTGACAAAACCATGCTGCCTACATTACACACAGTGCAACTCAACTGCCAGCAATTCAGTCACAGATTAGGGTGGTCTTTCTAACTCTCTAACTTCTAGTCCTCAGCCTCACTTTGGTTTGAGGACTGGAGGGAACAACCTTTTTATCATGTTGTGCTCAGACTTTGCACAGCTCCCTCTGGAGCCACAAAAAACACCTGTAAACAAACTTTGATGTGTAAAACACTAGTTGGTTCCCCTTTAATGTAATTTAGGGTAATTGATCAAATTGCTACAAATAAATTACTAACAATTAACTACTATACATACACACTAGGTGCACAGAAAATGGGAGGAATGGGAGGTCAGCCGGGACCCCCTACTCGTATTTACACCAGAGTTCCAAAGAGGCTTGATCCAGATAGACAGCAGTTGTATTCGCATGTGAGTAAAGTTTCACAAATCAATTTTGCAATCTTTCTGCTGTAGCAGAAAATTAAAACCAGAATGATTATTGCTCCTCTCTTGAGCTCAGACCCTGGGCTGCCAAATTCTTTAAATTAATGACTTATTTGATCACCTTTTGTAATAAATAATTGTGAAAGGATTTTTGTAGTTACTTGATTTGACTGTAACTTTTGTCTACTAATAATCTGGTTGGTGATACAAAAACTCAAACACAAATTGTCCGTCATGGCAACCCATGACACTTGGAGTGATTGGTTGTGAACATCAGCCAAGAAACAAGTGCGGTTCTGTAACTGGACTGTGTTCTTTTATTTAGCAGGTTTTTAAACAAATATGCTACTAGAGGAGCCAAACTCTTTTTTTCCTGACTTTAGCTAATCATTGTAATGGGCTAATTTCTGTTTCATTTTTCTCATGGGGCTTTCTAATGTGTTAAAAGGGAGGACGGGGTGGGAGTCACGTGGCACGTTTGCTTTACTGTGTGGTTTGAGCTTAGCTTAGCTTGATGTGAATAGGTAAATTTGATTGTCACAGAACAGTTTTGATTTGGTTTTCATTGGTTCATGTGAAGTGGTGGTGTATTCATAATTTACATTTTTTGTGAGAATTCCCTCTTTTTACACATCACTCTGCAGTGGCCTCACTGATGGTTAAGCACAGGCCAACATTGTTTATTTTCTTAGATATCCTAGAGTTTTGAAGGAAGATCCTGAGGTCTAATTTTTCAGCACAAACTTCTTTTACCAGAAGTATCATGATGATCAAGCAGCGGTGATTATTTAAGACAAAGACAAAAATGCTGATTGCTACTTAGTGTGGAAAATTATTCTGCAAACCTTCTGTGCTGTAACAGGTGCCCCAAATACAATGTGGATAATAAAATATATAATTTAAAATTATTGAGGAGGCCCAGATTCATGACAGTCATTTCTTATCACCATCTGAGTCACATCCTTAAACTAAAATGGCAAGTGAAGAAGTAATAATTTATGTGAAAACAATGACTATAACAGTGTTAGTCATTCACACATTAATTCATTCACACAAATATCTGTTTTCTTGAGACATGGTCTTACATAATGGATGATGATAAAAGGAAGTGTGAGGACATGGGGACTTGTTGTTTACTAATTATTTCAATAATTCATAATTTTTTTCATTATTTAAATTTTTTTACATTTTGGTCATCAAAAAAATCTGTGAAGCGTGTTCTAGTTGTCCCCACAATGAAATCTGGAGTCACCATGGATCAGGCCCAGTCTTTAAGCCTATCCATCACAGTCTCTCAGACATCACTGATTGGATGTGATTTATAGAATGACTTAACACACATGATGAACTTGACGACGGATTTTTAGAGTTTACTGATAATCTCACTTCTTTAATCCATACAAAGACTAAAGTGTAAACACAACACACACAACAATTCTTATCCAAAATGTTGAATTGTTGCTTTAAGTTATATTTTTGCTTTTATTGTTGTTGGTTGTTTCCCTTTGCAAATCAACCTGGGTTTCAAAAAGTGACCTAGAAATAAAGATTATTATTATTATTATTATTATTATTATTATTATTAATAAAATGATGCATTTCTTTGCCCTATTCAACTCTGAATCATTGAATGAAAGAAGCTTCATCATTTCTCTGCATTTGGCTGATAATGAATGCAGTCTTCAAGTACAATATATGTTCCATTTTCCCAAGGACACTGTTTATGATTCTGTTTTGTCATGAGTAGAAGGGATGTACATGCATTACATATGCCCTTCAATTAACTGAAGGGCAATGGCCCAACATCAGTAACCAAATTATTCCTGAAGTGTCTCTGAGTCCACGAGCATGGTGTTATGATGTGCTGACCATCCAGCAAGCGGGAAAAAAAATTAAAACAATAATAGGGATCAGAAATATTATTATGACTGCATCAGTGCAACTTAACACTGTATTGTTATGGAGCTCTGTAGTTGCTATTTTAAATATAGTTTTACCAGCTCAAGCCCAGGCGAACATCAGATTATCAAGCAGCACAAACGCCATGTATAACTCATTGCAATAATGAGTAGACACAGAGACATTGTGCTTACTTCATTACTGTGCTCCTATCCAACAGTGACGGAAGATGTGGCTCATGCAGAGACTAATTTCTGATGACTTTTCTGGCTGGAAATGCAAATCACCTTAATGTGTTCCAAAAATCCAAGTTGTCCTCCTTTTCCTTGCAACATTTCAAAGGACCCTTTCTATAGTCTGCAAAAGTTTCTATTAGTTTCTGTCAATGTTTTTTTATTAGTCTCTATTGTACCACTGAATCTAGTCATTGTCAACAGATGACCAACCACCCAGCACTTTTAACCATGCAGGGACAAGTAGTGCACCAGTGGCTGCTGCTAAAATTAAACACCACAGGGTTTAAAAGTAGATGTTTTGTAGTAGTTTTGCATTTTACTTGGTTTGATGGACATAAAACATTGCCATGTACATATGTAATATATATGGTTTATGTAGTAATTATAATGTATTTCCTTTTACAGGTAGACAAAGACGGTCTATGCACTGCATGAACAGATTAGCTAATTGTCATAGAATACATAAAAAATAACAAATCAAAGTTATTACTGAATTGTGGTATCGTTGTTTATTTGGATGCATTGCCTTTGGGAAATTGTACCCGGATGTATTAGAGCTTACTAGGGGGCCTTAGGGCCTTTTATGTTAATGGATGTACTGAGTTGTAAATCCAGGGGTTATTATGAAATTTATTTTTCCTATTTACAAAAATGCCAGGCTGGTTCTGTCAAACTGAGTTCATTTTCTACTAATGTAGCATAATGTTGTCTGATTAAAGCCTGAGCCTGTGTCATTTGTTTGTTTTTTTGTTGTTGTGGTGGAGCTCTCCTATAGGATTAACTCTCCATACAAATCTCCTTAGGACCACTTTAATGATGGGAAATGCAGTGTTTTTACTTTACACCAATGTCGAGGTGTGTCATTTAAATCATTACATTGAGTTAATAGAAGTCTCCATCTACACTCTGTACACTCTTAGCAAAAGTGTTTTAATTGATATACTGACATAAATACTCCAGCATGTTCATATAGCTTACTCTATATTTAGAAGTGATGTGATTTTCTTCCAGGCATCGTTTAGCTTTCGTTCAATGCAAATGATGGATGGCAGGTAGCAGAAACAGGCGGATACAGCGTCTAGATCACTAGAATTTAAGCCAACGAAGAAGAAAAAGAAGCTGCGAGCACTTATGGGTAGTCGAGTCTTTTGATAGTAAATCTCACTGAAGCTAACCTGGAAAACAACTACGTATCCCACTTGTCTTTGCTACAGTAGTCCGTGGTTTGTTTTGAACCGGCAAAACTGGAAGGTGAGGGTAAAACTATGTTATGTTTTATTCCTTTAAGTCGTTAAATGACAGAGATGCTATTGGGGATTATAAGGACTATTAGGCTATTAGCACTTTGTTCAAATCTCCTGACTGAGTGAGAATAGATGCGGTTCTGATACGAGAAATGCTAACCAAGTGTTAGCCTCAACAGCTAGGCTACATGTAATTTCACAGAACGTTGGGCAGAATGGAACATCAATGTAAAATTCAAACATAGAACCTTGGGCGTTCTATAACGGCAATGTAAACTTAAGGCATGGAAGCGTTGGACATTAGATGGAAAAGTGGCTGAATCAGTTTTGTGAATTCAACCATACTTACAACTACATTAACAGTCAGGTGTATTTAACTATTAAGCAAATATCGTCCCGTAAAGTGTCATCATGTATCAACATCAGAGATAGCAGGACTATCTAAATAAAAATCGTTGTATACAGTGTGTGATTAGCGTACATTCACGTCTATTCATGTCAAGATAATTAACGTACGATCCACAAAAACTCAACAAAGTTGTTTAAAAACACTTACCGCTGTTCTGACGCTGTTTTCTGAACACTTTTCAACCGTCTGGATGAACTAGTATTTCTCCCGCTGAACAATGTAAAGGATTTTTAACAAGTTTCCACAGTTGCAATTCTGTTAACTATACAGGCAGGATTGGAAAGGAGTGAAAATCTTTCTTCTCTCCTTTTTTTTAAATCATTCTGTGGACTGAATGCTGTTTATTTTAGAGATAAGCAAGTGTTTTACAACGAGCTCTCAGGGTTTGCAAACATCGCCAATTAACTTTCTCTTAGACAAAATTATCTCTCTCTCACACAAACTGAGGCTAGCAGCTAGCTAAAACTAAAAGTAGCTACACCACCATTACTATGACAACAGCTTTGCAATAAAACATATCCCCCTTATGTTGAGACTGGTTAATATATTTGTTGATTCAACTTAATGATCAGTTTGGAAGATGTGGTATGTGGTGCTGTTTAACTCATTATACTGAGAGGTGTTTCTAATTTGTCCTTTATTGATGTAAATGGATTGGAAAAAATATGCTGGTATGCTCATCATGCTTATCATTCCACCTAACAACAGTTTTTGTTTGTTTGTTTGTACAATGCAAAATAGAAAAAAAAATGTTAAAGGTCAGGGCAAAATCTACAGTTGCAAGTGTGCTTTTTCTATTGATCTGCATTATTGTTTTTGTTTTTTTTATTAATCATTTGGTCAATAATATGTCAGAAACCTATGAAAAATTCCCATCACTATTCTCAGAAACAAACTAATCTTTTAATTTTTTTAAATACACTAGACATAGAATATTAATCAGGAAATTGAAATAGTGTGTGTGTGTGTGTGTGTGTGTGTGTGTGTGTGTGTGTGTATTTCTTCTTCATGAGTTAAGTCCGTATATCTGTCCGATTTCTTTTTGTCTTTATATATCTTGCATTCTCTGATTATAAACAGCAGTGATGGAGTTTCCTGAAGATTTTAATCAGCTTGAGCTTCTGAACACACATGGACATTTGATCCCCCGTGGGGCCAGCAGCCTGTGGTCCGGTAGCAAGAATAATGAGGAGGAGGAAGAAGAGGAGGAGGAGGAGGAGGACCACAGCGAGGAGTGGTATCTAGAAAAGGAGGAAACTCTCAAAGACAAACCAGCAGAGCTCATATTGTGGGCAGCGGAAAACAATCGCGTAAGTGACCAAAACTTTACTTGTTTTGCTGCGGCAGTGCTAAGCAGGGGATAAATTGGGTCGGAGGTTGAGATGACTGCCACAGGGTTAACCCATGCAGTGCATTATTCTCAAGTAGCCCCGATTTTCCACTCTCTTTGCTGACATTGCCACTAGCTTTCCATGAGCACATACTGCCATGAAACTACAGCTCAATGTCTCTGAAAAACAGCCTATATTTATTGTTAATGAATGCATAAAAGATCATTAGTAAAGCCAAGTAACAGATTCAGCATCATAGTTTATGACCACTTGGCGGGAATGATCTAGAGTGTGGAGGGAAATATGATGCTACCCACAGATCTTCATACAGTCTTCATACAGTTCATACAGCATTTCTTTTGAGCTTGGAGGAAACACACAAAGAATAAACATGTAACCTCACAGACACAGAGAAAGCACTGGTGAATGCGGGTCCTTCTAACTGTACTAACAGCTTAACTGCCATGCCAAGAAGAAGTTAATCTGATTGTTTGTTTAAAAAAAATAAAAAATTACTAATTATAGAAGAAGCTGATCATTTTAATTGCGAGGGGGGAGAATTTATTTGTCAGGTCTGGAGGTCGGAGGAATGCAAGTAGTAATCACTTAAGCCGTTTAAATAATTTCAGCATTTAGGCCTTCCAGCCTTTAATGTCATGACAATTTTTAAGTTTTTAAACTAAAATTAAGAAGGGTGGGGTTGACTAAATATGACTGAGACTAACATGGATGTTTTATCTCAGGACTAAGACCAAGAATAAACCCTCAAAATAGTTGACAAAATTAACAGTAGTATGGACTGGCCAAAGAATAATAATTTTGCTCAAGCATTTTGCAGAGAATTGGAACATATGCTTCTACCACTGATCAAAGTTGTATCTTGACATAACGTATTGTGTGAAGATGGTGGTTGTACTGACAGGTGAGCTCCCCATTCACAAGGATATACAGCACAGCCCTCATCCCTGCCTCACTCACACCGACAAGCACGAGAGTGTGTAACCACATGCGATTATTATGTGATACTGTAAGTAATTTGGATTTTACTTGTGTGCCTGCTTTTTTGATATCAGTTAATTGTATCTAATAAAGAGCTATTAGAGTATAATAAATGTGTCTGTAAGAGACTGGCTGCTATGAATGCTGATTAGGTATAAAGTACGCAGAACTGCTCCTTGTAGTCTTGCTGTCCAATTACTAGGTCAAAAAACCTACTGTTTTTGTTTTCTGTAGATTTACATGAAGAATATCAAAGTGTAACAAAAGCTGCTTTTATGCACAGCAGAAGCATCCTGTATTACATCCATAGCCTTCTCACAATACTTTAGGAGTATAGTGCCAATTTCGTAAACATCCAAGAGAAAACTTTCAAAGATGGCCATGTAATGATATTAAATCAAAATAAATTTCGAACCTTTAGAGCAGAAGAAACCACAAATAAAACCCTGTCCCATGCAGCAAAGTCAACATTTAGTTGTAAATAAATGCAGAAATTAGACTGAGGAATGGAAAAGCCATGTGACTTTGCATACCACGACGCAATAAATAAACAGAACATTTGACAAAAAAAAGCAAACACATTTTATTCACCCTGAAAGTTCAGTGCAACTAACATAAAAAATATAATAAATAATGCACCCTGTGGATAGTTATTCTTCACATGGTTTAGGAAAAAAAAACAAAAAAAATCAACCTAATTTTTTTTAAGCTAACAAAATCAAAACCAAAGAGGTGCAAGCTTTTACCAAACACATTAACTCAGTGGACAAAAACATCAAGTTCACCAGAGAGGATGCCAAGGACAATAGTTTGCCTTTCTTAGATTGTGACGTCCATATGGAAAAGGACAGGAGCCTCCACATTGGGGTATACAGAAAACCCACACACACAGACCAATATCTACTTTTCGACTCACACCACCCTCTGGAACACAAGCTTGGTGTGATCAGAACCCTGCAACACAGAGCTGATAACGTGCCCACCAGCTCACAGGCCCAAGGGGCAGAACACAAGCACCTGAGGATTGCCCTCGCAACTTGTGGTTACCCTAGCTGGACCTTTGTGAAAACTGCAGCTACTTCCAGAAAGAAAACCAGAAAAGTGGTTGAGAAAGAAAAACTAAACAAGAGAAACAACATAGTCATTCCATATGTGTCTGGAGTATCAGAAAAACTCAGGAGGATCTTCAACAAACACTGTATCCCTGTGTATTTCAAACCCAGCAACACACTGACAGAGGTTGGTACACCCCAAAGACAGAACACCACACACCCGCAAAAGCAATCTGGTGTATGCAGTCC
>NW_019525135.1:897147-905926 GCF_002814215.2 Seriola lalandi dorsalis | reverse complement strand
ACTAACGAAGTCGAAACCAATTTTCCACCAACGACAGTCATGCAAACGACTGTCGTTGACACTTGGAGCACAAAAGGGAACTAGTGACATCATCATCCTTGTGAACGCCCACAAGAGGTTAAATACCTGGGTCTCCACACCAGAAAGTAGGACCAGTCCTAGCCTGGTCAGATGCGTACACGAACTGATGAAGCCTCTTGGATGAGATGTGAAACGTCTTCCCAGACAAATAACCTAGTCCAGTTGTTTTCGATTTAAAAAACTCCTTTAGGATAAGCTGAACTAAATAGTATTTTTTACTTGTTATGTCTGTAATTCTAGGGAAGATTGATTTGTTTAAATTGAACATTTCTCACCAAAACACCCTTGTTATATCTTTAAAGCATTACATTACAAACATGTTGAATGTGTTTCCTTCAAAATACATTCACCGATTAGGTTTTTGTTATGTTATGAAACCTTAATTTTTTGTGCAAAACCCATTGGCAGTCTTCTCCTCTTTTATTGTCACACTTTGACCTATTCATTACTGCTAACACCTGTTGACATGCCGTACATTACTGACTGACTGAGAGATCAGTTAAAGAAGTGCAGTGAATAGTAAGTGTTAATTAGACATGGTGTTAGGGGTATTAGGCGAGGAGTTGCTCTCAGTAGAGATGAATCTTCAAGAGATTCTCCAAGATAGAGAGGGACGCCCCTGCTCACTTTTTTGACGATCGATTACTTGTTTAATTATTTAACTGGCATTCTCTTGTTTAATAGTTTGACCTTTTTTTTTTTTAACTTTTTAATATTTCCAACAAGGATTCAGGCTTGCCTCCCTCTGAGATGGTCAGGCTTAACAGTGTCTTCAGTGCAGTTTTCCTACAGATGGAGATTTTGCTCTCTAAAAATACTGATGTGTGTACTCACACAGAATAAGCATGAGTGGGAAACCACAGAATTCCTCAGAATAGAAGATAATGCAGTCTTGAATTTTTAATTTACAGCGACGTAAAAATTACCCACATGAATGGCTCGAACAGGATTAAAATTGTCAGAGTGTTGAATAACAACTCCAATTGCATGACCTCTTCAAGTAGTAAGTTTGTAATTTCGTAACCCTGAGCATATCTGTGGTTTTCCTCCAGCTTTCAACAGTCCATAGGTTGTTAACCGCTGATCCTTTGCTGGTGCACTGCTGTGATGAGGATGGTTACACTCCACTGCACCGTGCAGCATACAGCGGCCATGTTGATGTTGTGTCTGCTTTACTCACTGCCGGCTCCAAAGTTAACCCCCGCACCATTGACGGCTGGACGCCCCTTCACAGCGCCTGCCGCTGGAGCCGCGTCACTGTGGTGAGTTTCCTCCTGCAGCATGGAGCTGAACTGAACGCCCAGACCAACGGTGGGCTCACACCCCTACACCTGGCTGCTTCCCACACCAGCTCCACAAAAACAGACTCCGCACACACCTTAGAGCTGCTCCTCTCTCAGCGACACCTGAAGCCGGGGCTCCACAGCAGCAGCATGGAGACGGCTAGTGAGGTGGCCCGACGTAGTGGTCCCCATCACTTCCTGTTTGAGATGGTAGAGGACTGTGTCAATGTGGTAGCAGTGTCATGAACTAAATCATGCACAAAAGTGCAAATCAATTCTCACATTTATTTTATCAGTCTGGACAGCAGATACATTAGGGCCACAGCTATGTCATTATCGTATAATCCTCCATTTATAAGTTTGATTGTATCACCTATAAAATGTAATTTTTTGGTCCAACCAAAAATCTTTACAATTAAGAAGCTGAAGCCAGCAAATCTATTGTATTTCTGCTTAAAAATCTAAGTTGTGTTGAAGTCCTTGGTCATCATAATAAATGAACGCTGTAGTTACATTGTCTTGCATCATTGATCTTTGAAAATCTGCTGTACACCTGTTTTTCTTCTCAACTGTTGTGTGGTATAGATTTAATAATTAACTACTTCAATGTTCTTTCTCAAAATAGACTTGCCTGAGTTTTCATTTATTTTTCGCGTAAGGTATCACCATTATATTCTGTATTTAGCACCTATTTGCAACCTCTTCATACACGTCTATAAAAGAGCCCTCTTTATTCCAATGAGCCACTTAAGGCAGAGGAACAAATGCAGCTACACACCTGAAGCAGCTTTCACCTCTTGTGAAGGCTTCACAGATTTTACGTTAAGTGATATTTCATCGACTACTGACCCTGTTGGAGTAAACTGCCATGATCCTTAGATGAATGGAACAAGGTAAGTATTCAAGCATAATCACACATTGGTGTTTTGAATACAATAAATTGTGTTTTGTTGCAGAAATCGTTGAGAGTCATTGCAAGCAGCTGTTCTGTCCTCTGCTGAGGGGTGTGTGTTAAAACTTACTGTTACACCGTAACAAGGTACTGCGTGTACTGTACCTTGAATTTGAAATATGTGGAGGACTGGTGTAAATGCCACTGCAAAATATAACTTTGCTGTGGAAAGTCAGCCCACATTTAAACCTTAGATGAACCCAAAATATAGTCACTGAATGATACAGATAGAGTGAATAAAATAACAGTTTTGCAAGAACAAAATCAGTTCAGGATAATCTATAAAAGCAGCCCTTGTTTCACAAAGCTTATCTTCAAGGTGAGATTAGAAAATAATCACTTAGAGAATCTCAGATGACTCTGAAAGCAACATTTTTTTTTTTTACATTAATGAAGTACAATTTTTCTTAATTACAGAGTTATAGCTGAGGTTCTTAATAGCTCTGTAAAGCTTCTGTCACTGTGGATGTAGCGTCTCATTAAACTGTCAGGTGTCATGTTTTAATATCAATCAAACAAAATGATAATCTCTCAATTTTCCTTCTCAACAGAAATCTGTTGTGTTCTTATACAATGATTATTTCAACATTAATTGCAACTGTTTTACTAATTACTTGGTTCATCTGAAAATAATGGAGATCTATCGCTTTTTGCAGATGTCAAAGTGATGCCTTTCAGTGCCTTTTTTTCCCATTTCATTCATCCAACACTCATTCACTTCATAAAATCCACATTTAGTATATTTGAAGCTGGAGCCTTCAAATATTGGCTTATTTTCCCTGTAAAAACAATGTAATAGTTGCCGATTAATTTTCTGTTGATCAACAAATTGATTAATCAACTAAACGCTTCTGCATAAAAAAGAAAAATTATCTTTTTGACCTTGAGGAAATTATGTGGTTTGGAAACAGGTTCCTATGACATCAAGTCATAGTGTCGTCTCTTGTCCACACACTCAGAAAAACTCACACATTTTGATGTCAAAATACAGTGATGAGCAATGCCATGTCATGATCATGTCTTTTCCTGTAATTGGAAACCTCCTACAGTGTTCCGTTTAGTCAGAGATATTCTATTAATTTGTTTATTCATAGCAACAAGGACACTTGGTCACCAAGTGTCTGTAAACTGCTGATTTTCATCATCCATCCACTTTTTTTTTTTTCCAGTGAGATGTACTTTTAAACGACAGCACTGCAGGGTGGTGCTGGTCCAAGGACAGCTTGATCTGAATAGATGTAGTGTGAAGTACTGGTATTTCATGACTTATACTTGTGCAGAGAGGAGAGAGGACAGCACTTCAAGTAAACCCATTCAATGTTTTGTTTCTGCTATCATCAATCACATAGTCACAAGACATGCAGCCTGTACGTGAAAATCCTAGAGCAAAGGCAAAGATAATACCCTGTATTTGAGGGTTTTTTAAGTCACTCTTTTGCATGGACATGGTGATTCTGAGCTGTTTATCGTGACTCCTGTCAAATCAAAATGTAAAGTAATGCGAGTAATCCTAGCCTGCAAGATTAAATTAATATCAGTGAGCAGTGTCAGCCAGCAGCTAATACTGAGTGCAAGGACAGAATAACAACTTCAGAAAACAAGGCTTTTTTTTTTTTGTTGTTAAATGTGAAAACAAATGTCAGGCTCAAATATCTAACCTTAGGTGATGGAAACACAAAATAAAAACATTCTTACCTGCAGGGAAACTCTTACCTCCAGTGGAGTTTCATGCACCCCATTCTTCTCTCTCAGAGCTAATGCCAAAGTCATATTTGCAGAAAGCGCTTGCTGTGCAGCCGCAGACTAAAAATGTAATTTCATTGTATTTAAGAAGGGAACTTACATCAGAACATAAAATGACACTGGGTTGTAAGGCTTCAAAGGGCATTATAAAGCACATGCAACAACACAACAAATATCGAAATCAATAAAACAGTTCAATATCTATAATACAAAAAAAATAAACACAACAGATGACAATAAAAAATGAAATGAAATAGCTCAACATACTTAGTGGATAACACACACAATATATAGAAAAAGAAGAGAAAAGGTCTCAGTATACAGTATAGTGTGCAATGTTATGTAAACAGAGTGGAGTTCAGTATAGTGACTTTGTAATTTGATTACTTCAGTAACAACAGCCAACAAGTTTTTAGCCAGTTTAAGTGAAAAGTTACAGAGAGAGAGAGAGAAGTTCTTGTCACCTGGTTAGTTTGATTTGTGCCTTTGGCCTTTGCTATATAGTTCACAATTCAGAGAGGAGAGTCAGCCTGCAGGTGGATGACCTGGGGTCATACAGAATAGATTATCAGGTTTTGGACAAATTTCAACTCAGACTATGGAGTTTTGACCCACCTGCAATTAAATTAGCTGTTTATTCCACCTTTATGTGTCATCGTCTAATGTCTAGTGTAATGTAATAAGAGTGGTTGCAGAATGATTAAACTGGATTAGATATAGATTCAAAGGCATCTGCATCCCAGAAGAGTCCATAGCTCCAAGCGATGAGGAGACAGGTAACTTTAAGTTTTCTTCTCTTTCACACATCTCTGCTTGGAGGAATATATGAATGTAAGAACTGTCCCCAGCTTTCTGAAAACAGTATTTTGTAGTGTTTATACTTAATCCACAATCCAAATGCACTGATAGAAGACAGTTATTCTCTGATGAACATATGCAAGCTTCAAAGTCAGCTCTAACAATGTTGCTGATTGTCTTTTTCCTTGTGCTCTTGCAGAAAAATATTTCAAAACTAATAGGTTTGACAGCCTATTGACATGCCTTGAGAGTCATAGTGCATATATGTCCCTTTGGGTGTAAATCTAGCAACGTTTTGCAGCAAGTAGCAGTAGTTCTTTTCCCTCCATCTCCAGTGCAGTAGTGGGTCAGATAATCAGTTAAATCTGCATCCCTAGTTTTGTGGAGACTAACTGCACAGAGGCTGGTACTGTAAAGTGACCGCTCAAAATCATGATTAAGGTATACAGTGTGTGTGTGTATGTGTGCTCTTTGTGAGGACCAATTTGACTCTTGAGAGTGAGGACATTTTGTCTGTGAAGATGATGAAAGTCCTCACATCTTCAAAGGGCTGTTTGAGGGTTAAGACTTGGTTTTAGGGTTAATGGTGGAATTACTGTTGATTTATGTTAATCTTGAGCATTTGTTACTAGATTTAGAGACCTTTTTCAAAAGTCGCCAGTGCTGCCTCTCACGTCTACACTGTTCAATGAGTGGCAGTGAGACTAAGCAGCAGTTTCTTGCCCAGATGGAGGCTGTTCGCTCTGTAAGACATAAATCATATTCTGTCACTTCTAACTTTCTCCCTGAGTAATAATTTTACAAGTACCTATACCCAAAATCGCAGTACAGTCTTTGTCGTTAATTTATGTGTTTGGTGATTTTCTCAAATGACGTCACGGTTATAAGATGAAGATTTTAGCAGCAGCAGCGTAGGAGCTTGGAAATGGCTTGGAAATTAACATGTAGTCTTAATGGGCCGTGTTAGTCACTATTTCAAACTTTGTTCCATCGTCCAACAAAAGAAACAGAAAAACATGTAAATAAGAACAGCTTCATTGGAAATTAGGCTGTATTAAAATACTGTATATGTCAGCATAGAGAGTGGGAGAGAAGCAAACAGATAAAGAGCTGAAACCAGCTGATACCAGGCAGATTGAAAATAGGACACCTTGATTCCACGGCTGTATTCAATTTCGCACAATGACCATACGCGGTAAGTTGTTGACCTAGTTTTGTTTTTTTTCTGCATCCAGAAACAATGCTGATAAGAGTGAAACTAAATGGTAAAGTTGCAGGCTGTAAAACCAGCTGAAAGATGCTCTCTGCGGTGTGGAGAGGGGACTTCAGAGTTGCGGGACAATAACATGAAGGTTCATAACTATAGAATGAACGATTCCTTTCACATTACACACAAGTCATTATTATGTCTCAGCCAAGGAGGTCATGTTTTCACCAATGCCTGTTTGCTTGTTTGTTTGTTTGTTTGTTTGTCAGCAGGAAAAAGTACTGAGCCAATTTGCACCACACTTGTTGGAGGGATGGAGCATGAGTCATGGAAGAGGCCATTCAATTTTAGGGCAGATGTGATTAAAGGGTTGGATCCAGGACTTATAAATAATGTGTAGCACCGTTACACTCTGTAATGTGTGTAAGTGTCTTCACTCACCTTGGGCTGGAATGATGGGGTGTTTGGGTTCGATTTCTTAAGGTAGCAATCACGAAGGGTTACCTGTTTTGAGTGAATTGATAAATGCTCTACTAATGATTACATAACATGTCAATCTTAGCAATACATATATTCACTTCGGTTAGTCTATGTTTTAAATAACTGATCCCAGACAACTCTTTACAATGAAAAGGAACAGATATTTATTGTCAATATTTTTAGGAGTATATAAACAATATTAACTTATACTATTGAGATGAATCAAAACCCAAATTCAGACTAATTAGACCACTTTAAAATAACAACCAATAACCTACAAAATAATATTAAACAAAATTACCTTTTCCAAAATTAGCAAATTAATAAATACATCAAATACTTAATAAAACTCCACAGCCCACACGCGCACACACACACAAAACAAAAACGTTGCAGGCCCGTGTGCCGACAACATCCTTATCTTCAGCAGGGCAAAACACAAAGTTCAACTCACCGTTTTGGCGGCAGTCCTTGAGGAAGGGTCCAACTCCGATGAGAGAAGTTAGATGGCAGCGGCAAAGGAGTTTTCCTCAGGATGCACAACAACCGCTTTTTCCGATCAGCAATGGTCCTCTGACCTTGCAACTAGTAAACCTGAGCAGAGCACCGACACACTACGAGAGTCCTGCCCGATCAGCAATGGCGTCCTCTGGTCCAGCGACACGCCGCCTTCAGCTTAGCACAGACACACTCCTGCAACGTCTTACTCGAATCAACCGTGATTGTGCAAGGCCATGGCTGTCCACCTTTCTTCTGTTTACACACACTTTCAACAGCTGTTTTGACCTAGTGTTTTGTCGGTATTTCTCCTGCTCTGCGTCTCTCTCGCTCCCCTGTCTCCTCTCTGTAGTTCCGTTTGTTTCCACCCCGCCCTCTGCCACACCTCTGGTCAATTACCACAGGTGACACAGACTGATACCTGCAAAAACCAATCAGAGAAACTACAGATACTTTAGTTTACGAAAGTTTGTTGCCCGTATTGTTTAGAACGGTTATTTTAACTACTTATTTAACTATTTACATCATATCTTTCTTATTTGTATGATGCTCTACTGAGTGCTTTTCTAGTTTCCATTACTATTACAAAAATCTTGATTAGTGCAACAAGGGTACAACCATTTAAAACTATGATCCAGTGAAAGCATAGCCTCATGACTCAAACAACAGATAACAGACACCGAACATCAAATAAGCATATACACAGTAAAAACACATTCAAGCACATTTAATGTGTCTATATAAAAGCAGGTAAAACCAGTTAAAAACTGTTTTAAGATCTTCATGCTGACTGGAAAGGCGCCATCACCCATTGCACGCACCCTCAGCCAGCGCACCAACTCAGCTGCAACATGTATGTTAGATGAGGCAATGATTAGGTGTATTTATGCAATTATTTATTTTTGTGAGAAAATGGTTGATGAAGGGTTTAACATTTAATCAGTGAGGCAGCAACTGATTCAGTACCAAAACATTCACCCACTCCCTTACCCATCACAAATGAATCCTTATTCTAGTTCAGACTTGATCACATCGTCGGGTTTGTCACCTGCAGCTCCTGGCACTGTAAGGACACCACATCCTACAGACTCGCAGGAGGAGTTCAGGAGTAGAGCCAGTGTCTTATTTTTATTCCTTTCTTCTCGACACATAATTATTTCAGCTTTTGTCATTCTTCAGCTTATTCTGTGTCACTTAGTGCATGTAGAAACATAATCTGAGTGAGACAACCATTTCTTTTTAAAACACAGCTTTCTTCCTGGCCTTTGATTTTGCTTAGGTCAATAACTGGAGAAGAGTGGCAGCGTAAATGTCTCGTAAATACTTTAAAAGTAGTCTTTGTTGCTTTTCAGCCAATTAAAAAAAATAGTAATCACAATATAATCACTTAGAAGGCTTAGAGACAGCGTAGGCATCATTAGAACTAGTTTATGTAAACAACAATGTGTCTGCCTTGTATTATAGTCCTCACTGAAATGTCCTTCATCGCTTTTCATTGCATCCAGGCAATCACCATGACAGAAGTCACGGAACAGTCTTTATGTTGCCCATAGAGTTGGAATAATTTTGTTTTGAGACACAATCCTCTGTTTATCCCTGTTTAAATGCATCAGTAATCACTTTTGACCAGGTGCAATGATTACATTATGTGTCCCAATTACTCAGGTGAAATGAAATAAGATGTGTATAAGAGACAGCTATAAAACGGAGGAAAACTTCTGCTCTCTCAAAAAGACA
>NW_019525135.1:887421-896389 GCF_002814215.2 Seriola lalandi dorsalis | reverse complement strand
TTTCTGCAAGAAAGTGTCTTTTTTGACATATTTTTAAAATCTAATGTCAGTTACTGTTACAGGTCTATTATACACTGGTAACACATTTTGTACCCTCTGGGGTTCCTCACGTCCAAAAAAGGACACACAAAGAAAATGCTATAAAATCATCATATATCAATATTTTTTTCCGCTTTTTTTGCATAAATCTCTTAAACCACTTCAGTTCTGCTCAAACCTATCAAATGTTTATTAGTTTTCGGGATTTTAACCCTTTAAATGCCAGTTTGAAGACATATTGCCTCTTGTTTTATTAAAAAAAACAAGACAGAATATGAGATATTTCCCACATAATACATGATGGAGGGATGTGACATTGTTTTATATCAGAGTCTTTTATATCAAGACATTTCTCAAAACCAGAATATGATCAGGGTGACTTTTGAACACTGGAAATAAATCATGTACTCATCCCGGCAGTAGCCCCCGTGGCACTCAAAATTTCCCTGGAATTTTCTAGTGTTTATATGTAATTGTAAACATACTTTTCTTCATGAGATGGGGAAAATATTATTCCACCTTTTGCAATCTACCGACAAAAAAAAGATAATTACAATGCTGTCTCTGTTCGTGGTAAAGATTCTAACCTGAAAATAAGCGCTTTAAGTCAACACAAAGTATATGTATATAGAGTTAAGAGCAAAAATTGTCTATAGCGCATATTAATGTTCACAGACAGTTGTTTCCCCTGCAGACTATTATCTATTTTTCTAGCCAATTTAATGTAATTGCTGCCGTGAATAAATCATTCCTTGTCATGGTGTACCAGCATGTTATAAAACCTATGTGAACTGCAGTTATAGAGACCTAGCTTCCCAAATATGTCATTTGAAATGTGATTTTTTGATCAAAGGAATAGTTAGATATTTTGGGAAATACACTTTAGATGAGAAGATTGATATTACCTTAATATCTTAGCTTAGCTTAGCATTAATACTGCAGGATGACACGGTTAGAGTATCTTGGCTGTGTCCAAGTTTAAAAATAACACCAACCAGCACCGCTAAGTTCACAAGTTAAGATGTTTTATAACCTTGTATATCCAACAACAAGCAAGAAAAATATCTTTGCTTTGAAAATGAGACACAGCCAATTACCTCAGCTGTGATTTCATGACGATAGCTCTATAATATTTATATTATTCCATATTTGTGGAAGGACAGGGCAAGCAGGAATAATCGTTATTTCATTTAAGGCATGTTCTGTTATCAACCTTAGAGGTTTAAGGTCAAACAAACACAGGTGTATTGTGAGGAACATACAGAGTTGTGTGACATATTTGTGAAAATCTACATTTCACCATAGTGACGCAGAGCTGCCGCCTACTCCATGACACAAACGCAGTGTGCCAGAGCTGGACTAATGATTTTTTCAGATGTATAGCTCTGGATAGTTTTCTTAACATCACAGCAAGGAATAATTTTCTCTTAGCAATTACATTTATACTGCAGGTAACATAATTGGCTGGCAGTTGATGAAGCAAGAGGGAGAGTAAAACCTTGTTGTGAGTGCAAGAATTCAGCCCCATGTTGACAGCAAGAGGAGTCTCAGGGAAATGACAGCAATGTGGCTGTGGCTGCAGTGTGGGTTCATTTAGGTGTCACTAGAAAGCTGGTTTAACGCTGGTAGAAAGAAGAGTCATTAGGCTTTGTGGTCCCATTCTGTCGGGCTCTGTTTTCGTGGTTTGTGTGTGTATGTCTCTGCAGTCATTTTATTAGTTGCTGCTTTTGGAGGAGGTGCTGCTCCCTGCACTTTTAAGTCCACATAACAAAAGTTGGTACAGATAAAGCGCAAAATTTAATTCTCAGCAGCATCTCACAGTCTTCATTAAGCAAACGTTATCTACCGACTAAAACTCTCAGATGTTAAAAGTAAAGTCATCAAGTAAACCTTGATTCAATGTTAGTTTGTCCTAATCTGTGTATGCTGTGTGTTAAAGCGAGTGGACATACTTTAAACCTGCAATAACTAATAATTGAGCTCTGTTTTTGGTCTCCACCAACTCTTGAGGGAAATGCTCTTAAGCTGCTAAATGCTTCACTATGTTGACAAACTGTGCCTGTCAGCATTTGATCAGTGGTGACACTGCATTCATTGGGATAATGATGTTTCTTGCTCATCTAAAAAATGAAAAGTAAAAGAAGACCACAGCTTATTGGAGGGTCAGGGAAACTGCTTTCATTCTGTCTTTCTAAATGGCAAAATGAATTTCCTCAGGAGTGGGTGAGAGTTGATTAGAGGTATATAAAAAGGATATTTATCACAGTGCTCCAATGTATATAGATGCCTCACTCCTCCAGACTATGAGTCACGCAACCTTAACTCAATCGTCTCATATGAAGACTGCAAATAGGTTCAGATATTGTTTGATATGACTTTGAAAAGCAAGTTGTGAATTTTCATTAACTTTACATATGTTACAATATAACATTTCAGTGCGAAAAGAAAATTAACATTACCTTGGAGAAGTCATGTCCCTAAGATTATATTTTGAAAGCAGAGTCCCAGTATCTTCTGGGTTTATGAAAGAAACACTGTCCTCTGAGTGTAGTTTGTATTTCATTCTGCCACATTTCATAAAACAACCTATTAGTGGTTTCATCTTTCACTGCAACCTAACTACCTCTTATATCTAACTGAATTCACTGGGAATCCATGTCAGGATTCACAAAATGTAGATTTTCACAACTTCTTTTAATTGCTTACATTGCTACGTATAATCTTCTTTGACCACAGTACCTCTCAGGGGAAGGAGAGGCTGCTGGCGGTACTGAAGAAATTACAGTAAACAGAATGGCTAATTAACACAGCTTCAGAGTAATGTGTGACTGTGTGGGTGTGTTCATGAAAATGTATATTTGAAGGTATCTAGGGGTAAGTCAGTTTTCTTTTTTTCCACCAGCACATACACATACAGTACCCTCCTAGGAGAACATATCAGTAGTAGAAAATCACAAACATTTAATTGTGCTTTTGTTCCAGTTGGTTGCCTTGGAAAACAGAGGTAATGGGAAAGCTGAATGTTAAAGCACGACAACATAACCAAGAAGCCTGCGAAATACAACAGTGTGATGATATCTCTTAAATAACTGAGGGGATAAGGGAGCAAACACTTGCTTGAAGAACTGTTGTCAAGATATTTTTTCCTGCCATATAATACATCCACTTCAGGTGTTCAGCATGAATCTGAAGCCATGGTGGAAGTGACGAGAATACATTCAGAGCCCCAAGTTACTGAAATGTCAGTGAAGCATGCACATATCTATCTATCTATCTATCTATCTATCTATCTATCTATCTATCTATCTATCTATCTATCTATCTATCTATCTATCTATCTAATCTTATCTCACATTGGCAGCTATTCAATCAAAATTCTCTAGTGGTTTTAATCAGAAATAGTAATGTGAAGAATGTTCGCATCCATTTGCCTGTATATTGAACCAGGACTGATCCATTTGTTTTTTAAATCAAGCCTAATGGCAGCTAATGGCTTTTAATATACTGCACTACCTAGAAGTGTCTGATGAACTTTTTGTTTTTGTAAATCCTCCCTTTCTTACACAAATAACCTTGACAGATACATGCTTTCCAATTCCTGTATACCATTTTGCTCCAAGCAAGATAAGTGTCAAATGATGTCATTTTCTTAACCAGTTTAGCTTGCTCGGGATCATGGCTCCTACAAGCTAGCTCCGGTATGCATCAGGTAAGAGGTGCAGAGATTCCCTGCTCATTTCCATCTCGGAGCCAAACCAAATCCATATCACACAAAAACAAACAGATTTGACAGATTTACTGGCATGAACACGGGCAGAAGGGGAAGGTGAAAAGTCTAAAAGTAAAAGACTGCAAGCTGGTTCTGGTGGGGGTTCAAATCAAGGAACTTCTTTCTGAGAGATGCAGTGGTAAATAATAGAAATTCTTATCACCACAATGGAGTGGTGACTGTCACACTGTCGGCAAAAGGTATGCTGTAGTGAGATTATATTTGAATCTTTCTTTTATATCTGGCAGGCAGAGTGACATGAGCTCATGAGCTGTTTCTTGCCATCAATTATCTGCTAACGTGCTTGACAGCAAGGCACTTGTGATCTTTGAATTCACACATCAAAGTATATAATGTCAAAACCTGATACTGTCCTGAGTGTGTCATTTCTATATGATGGCAATGTCAGCCAGTTAGTTGGTTGGCCAGTCAGTCTGCCACTTTGAAATATCTACTGGAAGGATTGCCATGATGTTCGCTACAGGCAGTTGTGGTCTCAAGAGAATGGATTTTACAGATTTTTTCGATCTCCTGACTTTTCAACAAGCGTCGTGATCAGGTCAAAGGTTTCAATCATCTGTCGAAATATCTCCATATTTACTCGATGGATTTCTATGAAATTTGGCACACACATTCAAGATTCATGTAGATGAATTGTTATCACTTTGATCTTCTCACCTTTCCTCTAGCGCCACCGCCAGGTCAAATTTTCAATTTGTCCAATACTTTGGTTCGTAGTATTGATGACATCCTCATCAACCTGAGCTGCACTTTGTGTTTAGTGCTTATTACCAAGACTAACCAGACTAAGATGGTTAACATGGTAAACTGGCCACTAAACATCCCCATGTTATTGTCATCGTAAACATGATATGATGTGGTCATAGGGAATTAGCTGGAAGCACTTCAGTAGAGTCACGAGTCTACAGCAACGCTCGTAGCACAACTTCAAATGTGTTGCAGAGAGCCTGGTACATTTTGTGAAGGAGGTCTGTGAATGGAAATCTTGGAACATAGCTGTTTTCACAGATTTCACATGCTTTGACTGCTTGTATACCTGCCTGCTGACCTGCTCAGTGCCCACCTCAGGAAACCCACATTCTGTGAAAGCTTCAATTAAAGACAGAATTTCTGGCCCTGACCTTTGACGGACAGTTCTTATTTGAATCCCCAGTGGCTGCTGACCTCTCTGTACTATTGTGTCCATGTATAATAGTGAGAATATAGTTGTAAATGGTCTACATTCTTATATGCAGCAGGGCAAAGAGCTCGCTCACACATACAGCATGTTCATATACCAGTGCTGACCATCTGCCACTGTTAACGTGTGTGTGTTTTTTTTTTTTCTTTTTTAAATCCACATCTCAGCCATCTCAGAAATTTATATCTGTTCTGCTTCTCTTCATCTGCATGCACTCCTCTGTAATTGCTTCAGACCCCTGAGGAGAATCAAAAATTTCCCTCCTTAGAATGATTAAATGTCATTAAATGTCAAGTTTTGTGAAAGGTAGGACTGCAGGCATGCAGTCTGTTATTTGTGCAGCCTCGCAATACCGCTTTTACTGAGCAAATATGAAGCTACACTTTTATACGTCTTCTATAAAATTATTATGGTTTGATTATGACAGGATGATGACCCATTTTGTCCCTTTACTACCCTCTTCTGGATAAAAGGAAAAACAGCTGCTTGTCCTGCATTTTTTAAATTAACATTATGTTTGGAAATGCATATACAAATAACTGCAATATAGATATTCCTGAGATTATAAGCAACATTTTTTGACAGTATTCACTCTCAAAATATGAACACCTCAGTCTTTCTTGAAAGGTCTGACATTTAATTTGGAGAGAGACAGGAATCTCTTAAATGCCAAGGTCCTTAAGAACTTTTGCTCCTACAAAGCTTTTACATTTGACTGTAAACACATTCAGCAATGCTCATTAACACAAATATGTATTTGCTGCAGCTCTTAAGGTTGTTTTTGCATTCACCTTGTTGGCGGCTTTGGCTGAGAATATTCTACATTCATAAATCATAGAAAATAGAGGGAGATAAAAAGGAGTTCATCAACTTTGTCCCTCTGAACAGGGGACCCTGGAAAATGTGAGTCCACATGTAGTGTTGCTGCTGGAGGAGCCAGTTGTGATAAGATTGTATCATATTTAAAAAGCACAGAGAATATAGAACCTCAAAACAAAAAGGGACATCACGCAGGGATTCCTGCTGTTTAGCAGCCAGCTCATGCTGAGTGGAGACTCTGAGCTTGACAAACCTTGACAATGATCAGAGGTGGTTCTAGCTTGTATGGTGCAATGGGCAAATACCGCCCTCAGGCCCCCGCCCTAGCTACAACTAAAAACACACTATTCTGTACAAATTGTAACTTTTTATTAAACAAATTATCATATATTTAGTTGTTTTTTTAAGTTATGATAATGTATTTAATAAAATATATGATGATACTGTAAGATAATGACTGCAGCATGTTTGAAAATATTTCTGTAAATTTCTATAATATTCCTGTGATATTATACCCTTAAGTATTCTGATAATATTTCTGTTAATCTGCTAAAATATTACTGAAAATATTCTTGTAACAAATTATCATTACTTTAAAAAAAATAAATAAATGATAAATACCAATTATATACAATCATAAAAACCAAAATAACGTCACAACAATAGAAAGAGTCTCCGTCCCTCTTATATACACACAATCAAAGTACTAATCTGCACAAATCATTCATCCCACAAATGGATGAACAAGAGAACCTATTCATTTTTATTATTATTAGTATTGTTATTATTATTACACTATTACACACTTCAAACAATTCTAAAGCCTGACTTTTATATACAATCATAAATACCAAAATAAAGTAACACATCTATCTCTCTCTATAGATCTATATATATGGATATATAGATAAAGATGTCAACATGGTGGTGTGCAGACTAGTTTATTATTCTAAACGATTTAGATTAGATTAGATTAACTTTATTAATTTCACAGTATTATGAATGAATTGTGGTTTATTTGGCAGCTTTTCCTGCTCTGGCTGATTTTACTAATTGCATTAGTTTTTTCCAGACATAGAAGTGCAAACTCCCCCAGCCCCCTCCCCAACTACACCGCCTCTGAGAGTGAGAGGACGAACCATAAATGGCGTCTGCTCTGACACAGTGACATGACGTCATTAACGTGATGCGCAAATGTTTGTTTTTTTTGCAAGCACCCCTCCATATGAGAAACTCAGATGTCAACTGAAAACAAAAGCAGCCAAAACGCCCCTCCAGCTAGCTACCTGGCTACCTGCAGGCTTCATCTGTGTGTAAACCTGTTCAGTTTCCTCCTCGTTGGAAATTCGCACGGAGAAATCGAAGCGAACGGACAAGTGTCGTGAACGCAGCGTTTGTTTGTCGTTTTTGCTTTTTCACACACACACACACACACACACACACACACACACACACGCACACACACGCACGCACGCACACGCACACACCAGTGTGATGTACCTGCGGTTCGATCCCACATCTCCATGTTGAAAGTCGGCGTCCTTCCTCTCCAGACCAGCTTAAGCGCTGGTTGATGCTCAGACTCGTATTCTGACTCACCTGTAGCAGGTGTGGATCAGCCGTACCAAAGTGTAGAATTCACACTGAAACGTGGCGTTGGCTACGCACGAAGCTGGAAAGATGTATACACACCAGACAAATTTTTTTCTTGACCTTTATTTAACCAGGATCGTCTTCAAATGATTCCTGGCCAAAATGTCACCACATTCATGTCATATGAACCAACACAGAACAAACGTTCACAGAGGGAAAAATAATAAAAAACAACTGTACAATGTATTAACTAAACATTTCCCAACAAAGAACTATAACAATACATTATTGCACTTAAACATTTCATTGCATTCAAAACTAAGTTTTCAAGGCAGTATAAGTCACCCAAAGATTTTATACATAGACCAAACAGTCTTCGTTTTTAGACTATATAGGCTGAGGTTGAAAAAAACTGGATCCTACAGGATTCTCTCAAGCACCCAGTTTGTAAGGCAGGGTTTCTATTTTTTATAGAGATAATCCCTGATAATGTCATCAGGGTCATTTTCTCACACTTTAGAAGGTTTCAGAGCCACAAAAGGTTTGAATGGTAATTATGACAAGTAAACTGAGCTCTATGTGTAAAATCAGTGGAGCACCCCCTCGTCTGCTGCTACATAAGGTTGAATGCCCTGGAAAAAACTGGAATGTGGACTGTGAGATTTTCGTTTTCATCCGCAGATAAAGAGAGTGAGATGAATTGCCATGGTGTGACCATGAACTACAGACCTCCTAATGATAAAAGGTGTTGTATTAAATGCGAATGACCCCCTTGACTTTTTTCCAGCTGTTTCCTGACCATTCGTTGATCATTTTGACACCTTCAGGGTGGATGCTGTGACCTTTGTCGTCTGGTGTTCAGACAGTTCATGTTGTCTGTTCCCAGTGCTCTTCCAGTTTCTTACCCTTGCTGTTTGTTTGTTTGTTTTTTGTTTTTTTAACCTTCAGTGACAGTTTACATACAGGAAACTTGAGGAGTACGATATGCAACAAAGGTACCCAGCTAGAATTGATTTGGGGACATTGCAGCTCTGTGTCTTAATCACTAGGTCACCAGTTTCACTAAGGTCGTAGTCTGTTGCAGGTCATGTCACAGGTAACTCCAGTCTTTCTCTTTGGGAGATGCCGATCTTAAAATCATATTAGAAACATCCTGTTGTTCAAAATATGATTTAACAACATCTCAGCATTCTCGAGGGCTTTTGGCTGTCAGTGTTAGTCTGCACAAGTCTGCCTAAATTAAAGTGTTCAGCAGAAAATGTTACATATTAACATAGTTTCCACTCACACACTGCAATGTTTTCATGATGTGTGTCTGTATCTGGACAAACGCTCACCTGGAGGTTTGGGAAGGTCGGTCCTCCCTCTGAATGAAAGTAACTACAGACAATGTAGAGTTTGGTGTTGTTGCAGATGACAGATTCATGGCGGCTCTTGCTTTCATTTGAGAAGTCCCATATTGAAAGCGTAGACAATTAATTATAGGTATAGAGCACCAACAGCCAACTAAGAAATATAATCATAAAATAGTTGTGCTGCTTTCTCAG
>NW_019525135.1:874216-887038 GCF_002814215.2 Seriola lalandi dorsalis | reverse complement strand
TAGCATAATGATAATATATTTGTTATGTACAATGTAACTGGCAAGGCTAGAGCAAGAAAGAACATAAAGATTCTGCAAAAGGTTTAAATAACTTCAAGTATCTGTCTTGAGGTTTCATGGAGGTTTTAGTCCAATGGACGCAGATTTCCAGAAACGCTGAAGAGAAACCAAAAATCTGGTCGAGCTGCAAACCATGTAGTGTGGCTGGGAAAGGACACAAGGAGCTCTAGCCGTTGGGGAAGACGAAACAGACAATGCAACAAACGTGGCGACACATAACAATCACTTCTCAGATAAATGCCCACTTTTTTAAGAAACTTTGAACACAACCATGGCAAATCTCCTCTCCACATATAAAGTGATATCCAGCTTATTGGCCTATAGCACCTTTTTTTACTTCTCTGAACAACAAATGTGCAACAGGCAGAAAAAACAACAAACAATAGGAAACATGAACATACTGTTCCTCAGGGAGAAATGGTAGCTGTCGACATCTTGAGTGTCTGTTTATGGGAAAAAGAACGAGGACAGTTCTTAGAGTATGTTTCTTGGACATTGTAGTATAACTAACCATCTTAGGTATTCAAAAGTAACTTCATAACATTCTGATGCCATTTAATTGTTTCTGTCATGAAACCCACAACTCAAAAACAAATTATCGTAATGTGTAAAAAACAAACAAACTTCATAGTAACTGCAAAAGCGTAACTCATTCCTCATCTAGTACCTTATATGTAAATTAAGGTCCAAATATATTGAAACCAAAGTCAGAACTGCACAGTCAGCTGTATGAAAAGAGGAACTAGCTTGTTTGAGGCTATTCTTCTAGGTTAGCGTTAGTTAGGCCTACTCTAATTATCAAGCCACTATTAAGAAAAGTGTGGCCCAGGCACAGGCCATTTGTCCTATTAACGTCTCCAAGTGCATAAAACACTAATGCTACTTCACGACGTTCATATAACAACACTGTAGGGCTCAGTTGCCTCCCTTGTTTACATTTCAGTTTAGTGTATCTGTTATGGAAGGAGAAAAACATAACCATATACAACACAACACAGGCTGCGGCCAGTGCCATGGTCTCCGAAGTCCCCCAAGGCATGTCTCAAACGGCACCCATCCAAGTGCACTGCTTTTGACAAGACTTGCGCTGTAACCCTTAAAACAGGAGCACCATAAAGACTCTAGTGTCATTTTTTTAAGACCTTAAAGTAGAGCAGCGAAATAGTGAATTGAAATTTCTGTTCCTGTTTGGCTCAAAATAAAAAGTTGTCAAATTAGAAGCCATGTCAAAAACAAACAAATTTATGACCGTCCTCTCAAAATTAGTGCATTTCCTGGGCAGCAGGGTACCATTTGAGAATCTGCTCTGATCAGCTGCTCCACAGACGTCCCTCTTCCAGCCCCCCTCCCTCCCTCCCTCGAACACTTCCCCCTCTCAACAGACAGTGAGGGGCTGTGGTTCGTTTTCACGCCGCTGGTTTTTCTTCAACAGCTGAATGCGGTTGTGGCAGTAGAACTTGATGGCTCGCCAGTCGCGATGGTTGCTGACCAGCAGGGGACACTGCTGCAGGCAGCGCTCACAGTCAGCTTTGGCAGGGACTCTGAGCTCTGTGATGTTTCGGGTTAGGTGCTCCTCGACTGCTGCACGCTCCGCCTCTGACCAGGGTCGCTTCAGAACGCCTCGCTTTCCTACAAGAGAGGAGAGATGAATAGAGTTACAGATTACATGTCTTTTAGCAGCTTCTCTTCAGCATTAGGCTGGTGAAACCTCCAGTAGGACCCAAACCATTCGCAAGTTCCATTTCCAAGGCAGAAAATGTATCAATGCTTTATGGTTTTGGCAGCTACATCAGCCCCATAGTTAGAAAGCAATACAGCTATAATATTACTATTAGAATTAGGCATTTGAGTTTCTCATAATGTTGATGTTTAAATGACACTGTTAGAACACAGTTTGACTCTGACTGAGGAAGATCTAGGCCACCTCCAATCAGATCTAGGTCACTTTCAATCAAGTACTAAGTCCCTAGCATTTCTCAGTTCATTAACGTATATCCCTTACTTTTTTAATTTCTCAGATTTACAATTAATAAGAAACTGAAATCACCGTACATCAAAAATGTCCTGATCTATAAAGAATAGTTTGCATCTCCCAACATAATGTTTCATGATAAGCAGAGGATCCAGACCATGACAGTAACATTTGCAAGTCAATCTACATCACTCAACAACTAACATGGCAGAATGAGATCAGTGGATGCAGCAGATAGACATTTTTGTTAAATGGGAAATTCTGAGCTTGTACATATTATTTTGTGTCTGTTGTATGTGTTTGCGACAGTGTGCATTTTCCTGCAAGTCCACCAGTGAACCTCCTTGCTGGGATAAACATGTTACGGTGCACCTTGTGCTTCATCCTTAAATACTGACCAGGAGTCTGTCTGACGAACCAAAGAGCTTGAATTGCCTTTGTTGTAATTTTCCACCTCTCTTTACCTTCACGTCTCAGCTTGTACACACAGAAAAAGCCAGGGAGACAACTAAGTGTGCTCTGCTTATTTTTCTTTGTGTTTTTTCTCATTTGTTAAAGTATGTTTGTTTTCTCTTCAGTATGTTATTATTGTTGTGTTTTTGTTTTTCATTTCATCATTTCATTCTTTCTTTTAATCTTATTTTCTTTGTTTTTACCTTTGCACTGCAATGTCTTTTAATCTCACCTGCACATTTTTCTTCATTTATTTTGTTGTTTTCCTACAATTTGCTTCCTGCAGCTCTGTGTTTCCTTTTGGTACACTTTTATTTGAAACCCAAACAAACCTGATTTGGGCTGACCTGAGCCTCTCCTGCGGTTTGCGGGTGGAGGTGGAGGAGGCAGAGGGGGTGGCTGGCTGTTTTTGAGCTTCTTTGGTCGTCCCACCCGCCCGTTGTTCTTGCCCTTCCTGACATACAGCAGGGTAGGTGTAGGGTTCGGAGCAGGAGCAGGAGCAAGAGCGGGCACCTCTGGCTTCTCCTTCACCTGCTCCCCTTCAGACTCTCCTTCTGAGTATGAGTCTGCAGAGTTTCCTGACATAACTGGAGAGAGGGAGGGGGAGGAAAGGTTGGCAACAGGTTAAGAAAGGAGTGGAAAGCAAAAGCAGAACTTCATTTGTCTCATCTGTTACTAATCTCCATGTTCCCAATAAAACTCCATTCACACACACATACAGAGAAACTGGAAGGAGGGTTATAATCCTTCTCCAGCCAGGGTTTGTTTGACATCATTGAGGAAGGGAAGATACAGCTTGTCTTGGACAACAGAACAAAACATCAGGCCCACTCATTCGTTCAGCCATCCATCCACCTCACCATCCAGTTCCAGGCAGATGTGGTTCAGGCTCATTCCTCTGAACAGCACTCCGTCCCTCTCTCCACAAAGCACGACTCGGCCCACTCTGCCCATCAGGCCTGGGTCTTGGCCAATTCCAGCACAGTTCTGTGTCACATGGTACTCCCTTTCAAGGAAGTGCTCCAGCCTCTCCACAGCGCTGCCTCCTGGCTGCCCAGGTTCCTCTCCTTCTCCCAGAAGCAGCAGCTGGGTTAGAATTGCTACCTGGCGCCGTACCCTGGTCTGGGTCAGGGCACGGGGATTGCGGGTACCACTGGAGCGGGCCAGGCTCCGGAGGAGATCAGTGCCTCGCAGTGGTGTGGCAGGGGAGTGGTAGGGCCTGGCGAAGACATATGGGTTTGCGGGGTCAACTCCTACATCCTGCCGTGTCTGCAGTAGCAGCTCCAGGCATGGCTCGCAGTGAGGGGGGAGGATGAGGGGCTGGACGCGTCCACGCTTACCCTGGACCCCAACTCTAGGGAGATGAGGAAGCACCAGGCGCTCAAAGGGGGACAGAGAGGCCTCCAGTGGGGTGAGAGCTGGAGGGGCGCCAGGTGGGACAGGAACAGGACACTGGGGAGTGACACGGGCCCGATATTCAGCAATGGACAGCTTGGAGACCTCACACTCACGTCGCCGGTTGTACAGGATTAGGAGAGCCAAGCTGGAGTGGCAGAGAAGGCGCCAGGCCTCGGCTGACTGCAGCTGCCGAGAAAGGGACAGGAAGGCTGAGTGCTGCAGCCGTCGAAGGTACAGCACCAGAGAGGACAAGGACGAGAGCAGAGGCAGCATGTGGTGACGCCCCGAACTACTGAAAATAGAGAGACAGTGAGTGATTAGTTCATTATTTTAATAGTTTCATTTACCTTACAAGGACTTCATGCGTTGTTTGTTAGAGTATCTTTTATAACCCACTGGCATGTTACTACAGAGCCAGGCAGGTACCACTGGTGAACTTTGAGATTATTAATGTGCATAAATTAGTTTTTCCTCTTAGAGCTGCAAATAACAATTATTTTCATGATTTGATTAATCTAAATTAATTGTTTTGTCTATAAAATGTCAGACAATAAAGAAAAATACTGTTACAATTTCCCACAGCCCAATGTGACATTTTCAAATGTGTTATTTTGTCGGACCAACAGTCCAAAACCTGAAGATATTCAGTTTACTGTCATGCATGACAATGAAAAGCATCAAATCCTCACATTTGAGAGGCTGTAACCAACCAATGTTTGTCCATGTAGTTGGTTATTTATTTTCAGTCAATTTAGTAATCGCTTAATCAATGACTCTTTGCAGCACTAATTTGTTCCAGCGATTTAGTAATTCATACACTGTGAGCATGTGTTTGAGTTGTGTGTTAAGTTATTGAAGCAGCAGGAGGTTAAGTTACAGATTACTGTGTCTAGGTGGCAAATGTGCCAAAATAACCATTGAACTAATTTCCTCAAATTCAAAGTGTAAAGTTAGCACACTAATTGCCCTTATCAACACTCTGTTCCCATACCATTTTGATGATGCATCGTTTCAGCAGTTTGCTTAAAGCATTGATAATTGTCAGGAAATAGACTAAAACTCAGGGTTTAGCTGTGAACACGATGTTGTGTTATCTTTGGCGTCTCTCAGTAATTTTTATGCAGTAATGTATGAAGTAGAGATCAGAGAACATATGAAGTAATTGCAGGATACAAATGATTAATTTGTGTTGAAGAATTATCAAACAAAAAAAAACACCTGTTCCACATGGTTCACACTCACAGTCTCACAAATTTGCTCACAAAGCAGACAAAGACCTCATGTTACCTCAGCAAGTCTTTGTCCTTATCCTCTGTCCCACTTTCATCCTCCACCTCCATCACTCCATTCTCCTCCTCTTCCTCTTCTTCCTCATCCTCCTCATCTTCCTCTTCTTTTGGTGGCTCCATCTCTTTGGCCGACTTGCTGCTGAAGGACTGAGGACACACCACCTCTACATCCTCCTCTTCTTTGGGCCTCTTTACCTCCACAACCTCCACATCTTCTTCATCTTCGTCCTCCTCATCATCGTCCTCCTCCTCCTGTCTGTCTTTCTTAAGCCTCCTCATTGCTCCCTTCCTGGACTGCGACACAGCCACAGGGGGTGGGCTCCTCTTTAAGACAGACACCGGCACTGCATTCTGTCCTCGTGGAGGACTCAGCACAGGTGGGGTGGAGTTCCTTCCAGAGGAGGCGGGGGATTGGTTGGCTGCTGTGAGACTGGGTGGAGACATAGAGAGGTCCTGGACGCCACTCTGTGGAAGATCAGAACTGCGGCTCTGTATCGAGACCTGTGACGACCTCGAGTGCTGCTGAGTGTGTGTGGTGTGAGTTGTAGTCGGATTTGTGTTTTGTGCATGCAGGCGGGGCATCTGTGTGTAGCGCTCAACAAGGGCAGAGCACACCTCTGGTTGGTGGGCGTGGTGTTTGTCTAAGTGGCGTCCCAGGGAGCGGAAATGGCGTCCACAGTACTCGCATGTTTGTCGCATGGAGTCTATGGACACTCCTCCTCTGGGGACGCCTGCGTTGATGTTGCTCGTGCTGTTGGAGCCCAAAGGAGCTGGAGCTTTGAACAAAGGCTTAGTTGAAGTGGAAGAAGACGAGCAGGGAGGGGAGGACTGTGCGGGAGGGTGGAATGAAGGGAGCGGACGGTTGTGATGAGGAACGCTGGCAGGGGAGACCGGTGGTGGCCGCCCAGGTGGGATCCGATGGGGGGTCTTTTTCTTTGAAGGAGTGCCGCGACGTTTCTTGCGGCGACGTAGTGCACGCCCTCGGGGGCTGGTGTTGTCCTCATCCCCGGCATCTGAATCACTGGCATCAGAGTGGGAGATGGGGGAGGAGGAGGGGGAGAGGGACCAAGAGGGGGTGACGTACTCCTGCTGCTGCTGTTGCTGCTGCTGTTGCTGCCGCTGCTGGGCTGTCAGAGAGAGGGGCTCATCCTCCTGCAAGTGAGGGGGAGACACATCATGGGATTTGATTTTTGACATTTTTGCCCGACAACAATCACTTGTTACTTGTACTTAATGTGTCGTTTTGCTGTCCGAATAAATCTTTCTAACCTGGATCTTGATGGCCTTGCCAGAATAAGACCACTCTTGTTTGGTTTTTGCTCTTTGATGAATCAGATTAATTCCACTTCAGAAGTTCTCCATATTTTCCCCTAGTCCCTTCTGGCACCCCTCTGCAACACCTCAGCCCCCAGTTTGAGCACCATGGAAATAATGATTTCGCTTTTTAGTTATTTTTTTCAAACTCATTACTTTGTTTTCTGCACTGTAAGTTAGTTTATTATAGTTTACTATAATTAACGTCAATGTTGACTTTAGTTCATGAGCATATTTAACTTTTGTCAGTCTAATTAGATTCTCAGTCAGGAGTGTCATTAAGTTCCAAAGCAATAAGCAAAGGGTGACCATCACTGGCAAAAGAATCAACAGTGAATTGTCTGCACATGCGTGATTTCCCTTTCACAACATATAGTGTGTGACAGGAGGCAGAGAGACAACAGACAGCAGTCTGACACTAAGCATAAGCAGGTTAATGTACTAATGTTGTTTTACTTTGAAGGACTTAAACTCGATGACATCTTAACACACGTAATCAAACAGTTATCCAGAGGAGGGGGAGGAAGACTTTATGATAATGATTATGTTGAGTCCCACATCATGCTGTCCACCCACATCTATACAGGTGTCACCCTGCAGGCGCAGCAGTGCTTCACAACCACATCAACAACCTGAGATGTGCAGCTTTAGTTTAAATTCTAATGAAGATCACGTTGCCAAATTCGTAAGGTTGAATTTTGGGAAAACTTTGTCTTAAATATGCAATTACTAATTGTGTGAACACAATAATGACATTACTATCGCATTTTCAGTTATAAGTTTGCAGGTAACTTGTAAGCAGAGAGATTCCTGTTTACACATCCAACAGTGACACAGCAACATTATCATTCATTTGGAGTTCATGTTTCTGGCCACCATGTGACTCTAATTCCAATATTAACTTTGTTTTTTATGATCTTTGCTAATTCCTGAGGGAAATATCTAGTAAATATTCCAGTATTGGTGCTGAGCAGGTAGAGTACGGTAGGTTTTTATTGCTTTTCCACAGAAAACAGCTGCCTGCTGCAGCCAAAAACAAAGTTTTGACAGCGGTGAGAGTGAACCAAAACAGTAAAGTTGTGGGCCGGGCAGCTAAACAATGAGATGAAACTCACTACAAAGCTTCATAAAGCTTAAGGGAGCAGCGGATTCAGATGATAATTCTTCGAAAGTTCATTATAAATGATCCCTTTCACGTTACACATTGTCATTTGATACGCTGTAATCATAATTATATTGATTGCAGTCAGTTTAAGATATATTTATATTTGTGCTGATAATTAGAACTCACAATTTTATATTTTTTACTTTTATCCAAAAAACTTGGATTCCAAGCTTAATAAAGTAACTAGCTCATTTTTAAGGGAAGTAATTGTGGAACATACAAAATGATACCTTCCACAAAACTAGGTGTAAGGTGGGTTACATTAGTGTGCAGTGTCTACTTGTCACTTTTTAAATAATAAAATTGCATGCTTTCAGGGAAACAGGTGATGTTTTTGTCTTACCTTTTTGATATTGTTGTTATTCTCAGTGTCAGAGTTACACTCGTGTTGCGCTGGAGACACAGTACCACGGAAACCCTGTGGGACACAGAGCACTCACATTAAAACAGCCGGCACACTGCTCATTAATGTTGGCCATCACAATCAGCCTAAGCCGTCACTCAGAGAGCAGGAGAACACCCCTCCACAGTTGGTAGTGAGCACAGAGGTTGATTAGGAATCTGAATCTTCCTCTAACAAGCCAAACAAAAGAAGTGAATTAAGTTATACTTTCAAACACTGTCAACATCTCATCAGTCATAAACATGGGGTTATCAATCAGGCTGGAATACAAAGAACAGAACAAATCAATCAGCTAATAACGGAAACCTAAAATGGTGTGTTTTACACTACATCTCCCCAACACTTAAGATATTCAAATAGGTTACCCTGTAACCCTGGACCCATTTAAACCTCTGATGTCAATTTCTCCATTTTGTCAATTTAATTTCCTGAAACAGATTCTGGTATCTTAATTTTGTTGAGTAAATTGATCCAATCTAATGATATCCATTAAAGGAACAGATGTCATGTAATAACCATGGTTACTGTTGCTAAAGCACTATAGGTAGAGAGAGAGCTGGAGCTCAGCCATCACCATGGTAACCCCATGCCTTGCTTAGCTGTGTGTGTGTAGCATGAATGTGTGCGCAGTAGATAGTGTGAGTGTGTGCGTGTGTGTGTGTGTGTTAGAGTGAGTGTGTGAAGCTGATCAACAGTGTGTGAATACACATATGGTTGCCTATCTGAAGTCATCAGAGATATGCACAGTGTATGAGTGTCTTTCTATACTTATGAGGACCAAGTAGCCAAGGACAGATAGATGAAGAATAGAATATGAAGAATAGAAATGAAGAGTGAGATAATTACCTTGCCTTGACCTACTGAAGGATCAGAAATTGGATCAGAAATTGAGTTTTGGAGTTGAGTTTAAATTTAGGTTTGGTTCAGGTTAGGCTAAGAATTAGACAAAGGTAAGACAAATTAAACTGGGAAATTACAAAGTGTAAAGCATTAACAGTGTGTAAATGATTTTGGGTGGTTTACCGTGAGGGAATAAATGTGCTCAAATGTGCTCAAGTGTAATAACAGAAACATATGTGTGTAGTTTTATTGCATCTGTTTTTGAAAGCACTGACCAGGTTCTCTCCCCACTCTGTCAGACTGTAGTCCACAGTGATCTCCTCCCCCTTGGTGATGTCTCGGATAGCGATAACGACCAACCGCACTTGGCTGCCACAGTGGACCTCTCGGATGCGGCAGTTGGGGGATGGAGGGAAGGAGCTGGCTGTTGGGGCCGGAGCAGAGGCTGTCGGAGCTGCCGGAGCTGTGGACGCAGGAGTCAGAGACGGAGCATGGGCTGAAGTCGCCGTGGCAGGGGCAGGAGCAGGGACCGGTGTTGGGGTTGGCGCTGAGGAAGCGGCTGGAGCTGGTGTAGAGGCTGAGCAGGAGCTGGTCTTGGACCCGGTGGAGACTTTGTCATGAGCCTGCTCTGATGGACCGCTAAGAGGTGAAGAGAGTGGGGGATTGGAAATAAAAATCAATGCATTCATCAGACAACATGTTCTGTTTGTCCATTTCTATTCTATTCCCACAACATTCATTTTTTTCATTCTTGGACAGGAAAGATATTCAGTTTTCGTGTAGACTGAAAATTATTTGACAATGATTTTTATAATTGAATAACAGTCTCAATCATTTGTGAAGCAAAAATATCAAATTTCTGTTTCTCAAATGTGAGTTTTTGCTGCTTTTCTGTTTTATTTCACTATTAACTGAAAATAAAATTTTTACAGTTGATGAGACAATAGCAATTTAAAGACTTTACTTTGGCATCTGGAAATTTTGTTCGGGATTTATTACAGTTTCCTGGTATTTTATTGACTAAAGGAGGGATCCGATATAACTGGCTAATGAAACACTGATGAAAATAAGCATTATTTGATTAATAAACTAAATAATAAATAAAAAAAAATATTATTAAACTAAAATGAAAACCTATGGGGTTGGCAGATCCTTAAGACCGGGAGTCAGAAGTGCCTCTCTCAGACAAAAGGTTCTCGCGTGCTGAGTAAAGATCAGCAAAGTGGCCTTTAGACACGTCTCAAGGAATCGTTTAACCATTCATAGGCCTGCATACACACTGATGTCGGTGCAAAATGTTTAACCTAATATGCAAACAGCAAGAAAACTACATTCTAATCACAGCAATTTAAAACCACACAAATCCTCACTCACCAGTTGTTAGGTGCAGGCTCTGTGTTGTAGAAAGGCCCATCCAGTGTGGGCCGTTTATTCTCTGCTGCCTCCTTACGATCACCTGTGAGCACAGAAACAGTCAGTATAAAAGGATTACATACAAGTATGCAGGGACACAAACACATTCACACAGACACAGAAACACACACACACACACACACACAAAGGTCATCACCCCATCTCCTGGAGCACACACACAGGTGCACATCACAGTGCGTACATAGGCAAGCACACACACATACACACACACATGCACAAAAGTAGGTCACACTCACTTGCATATGCTCCACCCCCATACCAATCACACAGACACATACACACACACGCACGCACACATACACACACACACACACACACACACACAGTTGATGGCAGTGAGAATATGGCGTGCAGATATAACACACGCAAACACACACCTTGACTGAAGCTGTGTTCAGGCACGCTCTCCTCCTCAGTGTGTGTAACAAAGACTTTCACGGGTGTCCCTTTCCTTTTCCTTCCACAGCCGCGCCTGCAGAAAACACACACACACGCAATTATCATTTAATCAATCAGCCTACTGGCCAAACTTCACATCAATCAGGTCAGAGAGTGATCAATAAGCTGATAGCCACCTAATGGATCAATAGAAACTGTGTTTAGCCCTCCCATATAAGCAAATGAAATGCCAAAAAAAAAAAAACAAAGTAACAAGACGCTGATTTTTTAAATTGCTCTTTACTGTTTATGACTGGGGCATGAGTAAAATCTACTGCATGGTTTAGATTTGACATTTTCTCCACTGATTGACATGGGAAGGGAATTAGTTTAGTCCAAGCTCTGCAAAGCTCCCTTGACCATACTGATTTTGAAACTTTGCCATCTTTCCTCACCACACAAGGTTTCAGAAATTAAAGAGAGCTCAGCACAAGAGTACGCTTGAATGTTCATAAAATGCCAAAGAAGTTTTCATTTAGAGGCTAAAAACGCCCCCAGTAATTAGGCATTTTAACCTTTTACATTTATTTTACTGAGTTGTCAAATTTTCATATGTGAACTTTGTCCCCTATGGACCATCACAGGAGATTATTTGCAGTGCATTTCTAACCCTTAACCCTTAAAGAAATTGAAGTAATCATTTAACTTTTTCAATCTCAAGGCTGTATACACAGTCTGAACCACAAGAAAATGTTGCCACTACATACCACAATAAGACAACTTTGAATCTTTGAATTTGTGATACTAATGCTGGTCACTGATACAAAACCAATTTATATTTTCAAATCCTCACCTAGAGTAATATAAACATTTTTTTCTACGAAACATTTTTTTATATTTCAGATAAATTTATCAAATGTTAATAAACACAAGCAGCCATATAACAACTTAATAAAAAAAACTTAATAAATCAAAAGTTGTGATTTAAATCATTTAAATCTCAACAAGGACGGTGAACTGGTTAACCCATTTCTTTAATTAAACACACTAGCACTATATTATGACTTAAGGTAAACCAAATCCCACAGGTCAAACTCACTTCTAACTTGCAAGTATGTAATGCTTCGTAGTTGAAAATAACTTCCCTTGAACACAAATTAGCACTTTCAGCAATGTTACGGTTCAAGGGCCTGACAGACAACAAACTCTGTTTGAACATTATTGAGACAAATCAACATACCGAGTCCAGCTTGATGTGATGATTATGTAAGCAGTAACCTCTAAATAATGACCACACTGACCATAGTACGAGTCTGCCATCTAGTTAGTGTTAACAGTCGAGTGCTCTGACCCCTGGATCACCACTGAGGAGTGTGCCATTACCCCAGACAGCTCAAACGCAGCCACCTGTGTGAGCCTAGAATGGCCAAGCGAGATTATCTTCTTCAGACTAAATCCATGCCAAAACCACCACGCTCAGAAAAGCCAAACGGATCCTGCCTCTGCTGATTCTGGGCTAGTTCTGTTACCACAGATCTCAATATTGTTTTCCGTCAGTCTATTTTTTACTCGCATGACATTGGAGGCTCTTAAAACTAGGCCATAGGAAGATCGTGCTTTGGATTTTGAAGTGTTCATTACTGTCTGTGTTAGTGTGTGTGTGTGTGTGTGTGTGTGTGTGTGTGTGTGTGTGTGTGTGTGTGTGTGTGTGTGTTACTGAGAGAGAGTGAGAGAGAGAGAGAGAGAGAGAGAGAGAGAGTGTGTTTGCATGCAGACAAGAGAGAGAGAGAGAAAAAAAAACCAGAGGAGAGGAAGAAAGGAAAGAAGAAAAAGGGAATAGGAGAGAAAAAAAGTGAAGCAGCAAAAAACAGAGGGAGAAAAATAGGAAAAGGGAGCAAAAGAGAAAAAAAGACAGAGAGAGAGAGAACAGAGAGAGGAGAGATACTCATTCAGCAGAGATATCAACCAGACCCACTGTCTTTGTATTGATCCACTCCACTCCCATCTGGACTCGTGATACTGTGCGCGCATGTCTGTGAGTGTTTAAGAGAGTGTGCAAGAAGAGTGTGCACCTGCATTTGTGTTCACATATGTGCAAATCTTTCTTCTCCTCATG
>NW_019525135.1:864216-869216 GCF_002814215.2 Seriola lalandi dorsalis | reverse complement strand
GCGCGCACACACCTCTTTGGAGCTGCTTTGTAAGGTGGAATTAACGTTGAAAAAACAAGCTAGCATGAGACAAACGAGCGACTTTCTCACAGAATGTTTTTCGACTGTACTTTTACTCACTGACAAACTTGACAAATAACGTATGTTTACAACTTTAGCTCCATCAAAAACACCCTCACACATACATGCGCGCACACACCCACCGAGTCTGGCTGTCATTGGAGAGGAAAACATTATCATGACAGTTTTGTACTATTGTATATAGTCATGGTTAATTGACTCCCTCACCCTCGCAGTGGCGGTGCCGGTTTGACGCCTTCTCCGTCGCTGTCCAGGCTGTGTGGGTCCCGGTAGTCGAAGAGCGAGCGTACGGTCTCCGCCATGTTCACGCCAGCGATTGCTGATGTTCCGCCGCCGCACTGTTCAGCCTCTCGCTCTTCTCTCCAGCCGCTCAACTGGCTCACACCAAGGTTATTCCAGCCGCTCCCACCGCGGCGCAGCGGAGGGGTGCAGAAAGCGCGACAGGCGATAAAATAGTCCCCACTATAGGCTATCGTATCTTCTCTGTCATCCAAAATCGGACGATGGGGGTTTTTAAAACACAGTGTTTAAATGGAGCAGCTTTGGAGGGATGACCATCAAACTGCGGGTCACTTTTAATAAATAGGATGGTGGTAGCCACCCCCGCAGAGAAATGGACGCGTTCACCGAGCAGATGAAAAAAAGTAGACCGTTTCTAAGAAGAGTGATTAGCTCGCTAACTGAGAGAAGAAATTAGTAAAATAACGTAGTGGCGAAGACAAACATTCATGTGAAGTTTGTTTTTCAAACAGAAAAACATTAAAGTACCCTGGGAAACATTTTCTGGTAGGCTACTGTTTACAAACTCATATGTACATCTTGATATTCAAGCAACAGGTTAACACAATCCCCTCTTAAAATATGTGATATCTGTGCATTAATATATGATTAATTGATCATTGATCAGTGTCTTCTGTCGTTTCTTCTCTGCCCAAGTCTTAAAATACCTAATTTAATGAGACTGTTCAAATAAGCAAATGAGATATGGCTGTCTTCAATGTACTTGTTGAAACATAATCTTCTGTTGCTATCTGCTAATTTTGCTAATTGCTTTATTTTAGCTTAAACAATGAATGGCAAACTGTAATATGTGTCTAGATAAACTTTTATCAGCAATGTGTCATATTTGTCATCACTTCCAGATAGCTATTCATATTTATATATATTTTTATATATGATATATTCCAGATGATAACTGACCACTGAGTTGGTGTGTTTGTTGGTGAGAGCTTCTTGGCACTTTTACAATATTGCACATGAGATTTAATATAATTTATTATTAATTAAGCTTTTCAACAGAGACCTTCATACGTTTTGTTTATACCCTCCTTTATAATGACGCATAAAACAATCCCAGTGTTAGCTTTACTTTTGACGAACCATTTGTTTACTGGTGTAACATACAATTCAATGGAGATCTCAAAAGTCTGGATAAATCTGTTTTTTGAAAACAAGAAGTGTCACAATGACTACATTGTCTATGACAATAGCATCCATCAACATCTGATTAAAACTCATTTTAGTAATCATATTTGCATGTTAATTTATCATATGTAATTTTGTTATTTTTCTGGTCCGCAATTGTTAGAATCAGTGAGTTATATACAACTAACCACAGGTCAAAGTGAGAAATATCCTGATTTAAAAAATAAGGTTTCTGCTGGAAACACATGGCATTCAGTACATTACATTGTGTTCCAGGGGTTAGCTAATGAAATGCTAATCAATGAGGAGAGCAGGCTAACACTAACACTGATTAGCCACTTTCTACCCTCTACTCACATTTAGTTTATGATTTTTATAATAAAGTTATAAGGATGAAAATCATTCAGTAAATCACAATATGCTGTAGTTACACTGTCCATAAGAACAATAATAAAGCCATATCTTTGATACAAAATATTGCAAGCCAGTAATCTGTTTCATTATGATACCGGTGGAACTGAAGAGGGAAGCATGTTTTTTATAAACAAAATAATTTCTCATCACACCACGTTTTTGCTCTTAAATACTAATACTACTCAAGGAGGGTTACAGAGAACTCAGATGAAACAATTTTTAACAACATAGGTTACTACACACACAGTAAAATGTTCATGTTCTCCATAGCACAAATGTAAAATCATAAAACTGACAAAATTGTTTCAGAGAGCAAAGGCGGAAAACCTGCTTGGTGAAAATACCAAATTACAATGTAAAATCCATAATAATGATAATAATAATAATAATAATCCAATAATAATCCAATCCACTAATACTCCAAATAGCAAACAGCAATACTTCGTATCAGAAATATATTGCAATAGTGTGTTATGACATACAGTATTGTCATATTATTTGTCCAAGGTTCCCTTAGGGTGTAGTGTGTCCCAATTATCAGGGTTTTTATTACATTCAGCATTAATTAAAGGTGTTATTAGTTCCTTGTGCCAAACTAACACCCATTAGCTATACAGCTTAGCCTTTGAGGGTCACAGAGGGGCTGGAGTCAATCCCAGCTGACACTATCACAGGGCTGTACGTTCACAACTACGGGAAATTTACGTGAAGAAAATGCAAACTCCACTCAAAGAGGTTGCAGCCAGCCCGGCAGGTTCAAATCCAGAACCCTATTGCTGCGAGGCAACAATCCTTACAACTGTACCACTGTGCTGGATTAAACATATACCTAAATATGTGTTCCCCTACCGCACAGTATTCCACCAAAGCAAATGAATGTGAAAACTGTAAAGAAATACAACAGAGTTACATGTTTTACTTACTGGAACAAATACATTTGCTGAGTTTCTTTCATCCTATTAGACTGGAGCCTAAAACTTAACAGCCTTCAAAACAGCATCAGAGCGCCACTTTGTCTTCCCAAAAGGAATTAACAGTGTACTTAAAACCACATTGATGGCTCTTTTTCAAGATACAGCAACAGTGAATTATCTGTGATTTTGATTTAAACTGTTAACAAGGTCTCAATGATAGCAGCCCGACACATACTGTAAGTATACTGTACACTGTTGGCAAGTCACACCAGTCAAACTCCTCCATCAAACCCCTGAAAGGCCCATTAATAGTGTATAAGGAAGTAAACAAGAAAGAAGAGAAGAGACAACATATAAGGATATTACATATTGAGATCAATATTATAAATCATGTTATGTCTCATCTTACTTAAGTTTTCATAATGTCGCCTGTATTCTGAGATCAGACCATATGAGCTGCTTCCCGCAGATTATGAAATGGCAGGTTATATTTTTAGGGTGATATCATGTCAATTGGAGTTTGGATCTAAAATGTGAAACCGGCAATTTGAAGGTAACTCAGACCTGTATTTAGCCGGTACATTCAACTGAACCAAATAACTCTGCTAAAGGAAAACAATAGCTTATTTCTCAATGTCACAAATATGCTTTGTCATTTCTGTGATGTGTTTTTGGTATTGTCCTACTCCTCTTCTTGTGTATTTCATGAGTTGCTGTCAACGAGCTACGCTTACTTGTTTTTGTTTTTTACTTGTTTGTTTTTTTTCCCATTAACTTTGCATCAGAGTCTGAACATTTGTTAAATTACTCTTCTTTATATAACTGATAGACTAAGCACCTTTCCTTGCTCTCACATACAGTATGCTGCTTTGTTGTTTCTTAATTTCAGAGAAATCTGAAAAATATTAGGAAAACCTTCATCACGCTCTCTTTAATAGACAACCAACACAAAAGTAACCGAGTATTTAGTTTATTTTGGTAGTAATGATACAACCTAGCACTTAACAACAATTTGATAATTAGTTTTGAGAGATGCCTTGTCATGAACCAACATGTGAGTCAAGACGAAGCCTTTACCTGACAGTGGCATAAGGCAAAGGTCAGGGGTTCACCAACAATCATCATCTGGGCGTCATAAATATATTTAAAAAAATTTCATTACAATCTGGCAAGTTTGCTTTGAATCAAAGTAGTGGATGGAAAGACACCACACAGCTACAGTATAAGACTCCATAGTTCAGATGTTGGACTGCGTCAATAGGAACGTGTTTACAGCAAGTTTATGATAGTACACAGACGAAGTGGAAACTCTGTTAGAACAGTGACACTAAAGCAGGGTAGAGGTTGTCCGAAAATGTACAATACTGATGCTTATGAACTACTTTGGTTTTGGCACAATACCAAAATGATATTCTTTTCCGTGCCTTACTTTGAGGCATATGCATGCAAAAAAGCCATGCATTATAAATGTCTACTGTAAATACAGACTATAATTAGTAAGGTTATGATACAGATCTGGAAGTAGCTTATCAATAAAGAAGCCTAGAATATGACACATTTTCACACTTGACTCAATACTTGATGCTGTATGGACGAATTTCAGTCTACTCAAAAAGCATTGAGGTCCAATAACTGTCACTAAGCATGTTGCAAGTTGCCTCACACAGCCAGGCTACATTTTGCAGTCAAGCTATTAGATCTCAGACATTATTAGGTCTTAAAAGAGCTACTCAAGAATCAATTCAGCCTAGTAAGGAATATAAAATGCCACTTTGCTGTTTCTCCAAAACTCTCCCAACAGCTATCAAAACTAGTCACTGTACACATGCAGTGGTGCATGAATAGGCAAAAGTGTCACCTATTTCTTGTCCCAAATATATTCAGAAAAAAATTTGGTGGAAACTTAGGGAGAAATTGCGAAACGGCAGCCATGTTTGTGTCATGTTGATGTGTAAATGAATCTGTGGTACAGCCAATTCGATGACAATTGGCATTGCTAGACAACAATGAGCAAAGGGATAATTGTGGAATGGCATTGCCAGGAGGTGCTATGTTAAATCTAACAGTATCATAGGAAACAACATATAGTCCATGTCTCTCTGGCTAATTAAACTCTGCCTAGGCATGCTTTGAGGCTAAAGCATGACCCACTGCAGTTTACCTGGT
>NW_019525135.1:824216-859216 GCF_002814215.2 Seriola lalandi dorsalis | reverse complement strand
TTTTGAGTTACTTAACTTAATCAATGTTCATCATAAACTGTTTGTTTAAGTCATTTATCAGCAAAAAGGCTACCAAAATTTCACACTTGTTCTAGGTTCTAAAATATGATTATTTGCTGTATTATGATCATATCGTATGATAGTAATAATAATCTATAATAATAATAAAAAGAATAGCTAAACGCAACCCTACTACACTTGCGCTTATCCATATACATCCAGTCACGTGTGAACAGATTCAGCGGAGGCCTGCTGTATGTTTGAAAGCCGGATAAATGAACCCAGCGATGTTACAGATTCCATGTCTGAAAGGGGCTCTACCATAAAAGCTCAAGAGAAGATGGTTTCCATTCCAAAAGATAAATTCAATTTGAGACAGTGTAGGACACTGTAGTGATCAAAGGTCAGCCAGGTCAATGATAAAAGGAAATACAAAACAAATTTGTCTGCCCAAAGATTATATCTAGCTTTGGGTGTCAGGTCTTTGCTGTATGAATTTTATCGAGGGCCAAGAGTATTTTCAGCAGGACAGTCGTTCCACAGATGAAGCCACATTTGCAGGACAGGGATTACTGTTGCTTGACCATAAACTCCAAAGATAAACGGCAATAACACTGACACAATTCATAAGTAAATCAATCAGTTGACCATCAGGGATAAAGAGGGTTCATCATACATTCTGATAAAGCTGACAACTTGCTGGCTTTTTCCTACTGCATGATTGCTGCTTATAGACAGATGTGATGGTAACCTAATCCTCTCTTTGTGCCATGAGCCATTTGTCTGCAGCTAGCTCTCTCTACACCAGAGGTCAAAAGAGAGGGCACTTGGTGGTGTAACAAACAACATTCGTAAAGAAGACACACAGTAAAAATACAAAAAAAAAAAAAAAAGAAAAAAAAACATAAGGAAAAACAATCAATCAATAGCACGTTAAAAACTCTCATTTTGTTAACCAGGAATGTAACGACAGTGTTGCACTCTTTATGATCTGTAGGAAAAGGACAGACTAAAAATGGCTGTATGAGTCTTGTGTCGCTCTGTCCATGACTAACAGATGATATGTGTGGCACAAACAGAAGAACAGAGGGCTATAATATGAAGCCGTCTGAACCAGTTGTCCCATAGAGGCTCTGAGGCTGAATTCAGACCAACAACAGACACACAGTCTCACTCATTTCAACGAGACCCCTGCATTGGCCCAATGACAGAATAAAAATTGCCATGATAACTTTCCACAGTAAAATGCTGTTACATGCTTTTGCTACATCTTATTGTAAACGGTAATGTTTTTGTCTGTGCTAAGCTTTTGAACTCACTGATATGTTATTCAAACTGGGCTTATTTCATCTTGTCCTGTAGCACCTGTAGCAACATACTTTTTTCAACCCAGTGTTATTTTTGGTCAAATTTGGCCTAAGTTGTCTCTTTTCTTTGACTGTTCTTGATCTGGGTCCAACCAGGCCAGCAAACCAACCAACTCATGACAGAGAGCAGAGCTGGAAAATGCTTTTGGAAAAAAACATAAAGAAGATTTATGCGCTGTGTAGTCCAGCAGATAGTTCATCATCAGAGTAGATGAAGAAGAACATAATACATCCCCCAATCCATACACAGAACGGCAAATGCAATAGGCTACATGTATTGCATGTACAGTATATCACATTAAATAGTACTGCACTCCAATGCATTATTATATATTTAGGATGCATTTGTGCTGTATGATGTATTTTCATCATTCATTTAGTGCATTAATAACAGATGGAGTGAATAACTTTTGCACATATACAGTAGCTCTTGTTTTCTCAGGGGTCAAATTTAATCTGGAAATTATTGATAGCAACTCAGATCAAATGACCAAATACATTTGTTTCCTTCCAGTAACAACATCCAGTTTTCAGAAGAATGAAAACAGTTTGGAGTATCCTGTATCACTTAAGCATCACACAGGTTTGTTTATATACTCCCAGTGCACCTACCAACAGTTTATCAACCTACAGCACGTTAACAGGACAAGCATTAACTCAATAAAATCTCAATACAAGTGTAAATGTAATATGGTCCCCTCAACACTGCACGGGTCTACTTACATAATAAACATCTCCTTCATCACACCTCTGCTGTCTGCTTCGCGCTCCACTTTATCATGGCTCTTGTTGGTTATCTAGGCAAGACTATTCTACACAGTATTCTATCCCATTCACAGTATCTTCTCTTTGTCTTGCCGCGAAGCTTCATGCATCATTCAAGACAATCTGAGTCTACGGCTTATGCTAATTTAATTAGTACCCAAGCCCGAGTTAGATTGACAGAGAAGCATGTGAGGGTCATTTCTGGATTAATTTACATGAACACAAATCAACTAAACTACCACAAGTTAACTTTTCAACTACAGTTTATGTCGGTTATTGCAGTGCAAGCTGCAACTGCCCAGTGGATATATAATGGATCACATGACAGACACAAATACTACATTTTCTGACTGAGTCCAGACCAAGTTAAAATAGAATATGTGTCTTGAAAGTTTTTTTCATATTGACTACAGTGATGTAGGACAGGATTTTTGTGTCCCTCTCACTGGGCTGTAAATTGGAGTCAGTTTTCTGTGACTTTATATCATTAAAATCAGCATCACATAAAACTGTTCCCATTCATTTACGCATGATCTTCGACTATTGATGTTGCGATTGCACCACACTTTGTGCTCACTAAATGCTAAAATGGTTGTACATGATTTCATTATAATATAATAAAATATAATATATAATAATAAAGTGCCATAAATATGTAACAAAAACAGATAAGAATACAATATAATTTGACATATTTTGCATTACTGGGGGAAATCAAGAAAGAAAGAAAGAACTTAGTCTATGCAATACCAACATGTGAACACTAGAGGGTACTGTTCCTATTTTTTTTCTTCAGACACTGAACACCCCCAGGTAATAATCTATATGGAATGATTTAAAGCCACGGTATCTACACATATCACAGCTACAGTCTAGTGGTGGTTTGAATTCAAATGTTCTCATTTTCATCCAAATGTGCCCCTTGCTGACTGCTTCAACTGCCAGCTGCAGTGGAGCCCGGCAGTATATCTTAAATAATAACTTCAGATCTATCAAAGGAGTAACAGCATGCACAAGGACAGCCACAGATGTGAGTTAGGTGTTAGCAATTGAGCGAAGTAACATCTTGTTTGAGTTGGCATTAATCATGTGTTGTTTCCTCAATACCAAGAAAAGAAAGAAAGAAAGAAAGAAAGAAAGAAAGAAAGAAAGAAAGAAAGAAAGAAAGAAACACTGTGTCTCCGAATCTCAACGCTTGTTAGATTTCATCTTACAATGTAAACAATAAATATATAACTGTATTAGACTCTGAAATACTTAAAATAAACTTGTTCCATCTGATGTTGTTATTAGCTTCGATGAACATGGTTAGAGACTCTGTCTGAGGCCTCTGTTCTTGTATAGGGGGCTTCATGCCCTAAAAATAACCCAGCCCACTCATCCCCCTGTGTCAGTAGGGATCTGTGTCTCTCTCTCCCTCAGCTGGCTGTTTTCGCTCATCTCTATCATATCAGCCAGTTTCTCAATTTGGGCTTCACTCTCATCCTTTCATCCCTTCACCCCCTTACCTCCATTTCTAACCTTTTTCCTTTCTCTCTGTCTTTATTCCATTTCACCCACACACACTTGTCGTGCCTCCTTTCTCATCTCCGAGCACTCCTCGTGCTCCTGACTCGCGTGGTCCTCACTCGCTCCTTGGCTATCACAGAGGGCAGGCCTTGCAAGGTGGTGATGGCCGTCTTGGTCCAGTAGTCCACCTCTCTGAAGATCCGGTACACCCAAAGCTTCAGCTCAAAGAGAATGGTTGGGCCGTCTAACTGCCAATAAGAAGGGGGGAGAGATCAACAAGCTTTGCCTTAATTTCTAGCCAAAACTTTTACCATCATATAACACTTATGATGACATCTGCACCTACCTCCAGTCCCTCCAAATTGGGAGTCAGGACTGCGGTGCCGTCTACAGCTTTGAGAAGTTCTCCAGTGTTGATTAAGAGAAGCGAGAGTCTGTCCTTCACCATCTTTCTCTGGGTCTCATAGTCACCCTTCTTCCCACCGCCCAGCTCCTCCTCCTCTTTGGCGATGGCTCTCTCCAACAAGCTGCGGCACTGTAGCAGAGCTGAGTGGAGGCGCCAGAGCTTGTCCCTGGTGTCCAGCTGGGAGGAAGGAGGAGGGACGGACACCAGGCGACCATCAGCCACTGTAACATCTGCAGTGAAACTCTCCTTCTTTCTCTTGAAGTGGAGAGAGAGAGAGAGGGAGCAAAGAGGGTGAAAATTAAGAACAGAAGTGAGATTTGGGAAAGTATTCATGATGAACAAGGAAGAGGAGGATGAGTTAGAAAGTGAAGTGCCTGAGTGGAGGATTGAAGACTGCTTTCTGTCAAGCACTAACCACTCTGACGTCACTTTTGACAGCAATTTGGCACAATACTGAAGATCATTGTATATGAGGCAACAGGGATTTTCTCCTAATGTGATAGGAATTTGTTCAGGTTCGTTCACATTGGTTCTCACCATAAAACATAGCCATCATAGTAAAAGGTCTTTTCTTTAAGGAGGACTTTGTGCTCAGCCTGATTCCAGTAAGGACTTCTTAAGTCAACACGTTAAAGGTTAAGTGAGCTCATTAAAATAACTGAAGCAAGTAGAAAAAGACTACTTTATGAGGTGAAATGCATGCAATGTCATGCAATACTGATGAAAAACCTTGTGGTCAAAGTCAACATTTGAAGCACAAAATCATTAATACGCACTGTATGTTGACATTAACAATATAGTTTCGTGTCTGTATGATGAATATGAAGCTACAGCCAGCAGGCGATTAGCTTAGCTTAGCATACAGGGGGAAACAGCTAGCCAGGCTAACTGATGAATTAAACAAACAAAATACACTGTGTTAACTAGTGAGCGTTGGAGGTGCTGGTAGGCAGATTTTGCTACCATTAAACAGAGCCAGCTGCTGCCTGTAGCTTCATGTGTACCATACATGGTAAGAGAGTGGTATCGATCTTCTCATCTAACCTTCAGCATGAACATGAATTATTCTATTTCCCAAAATGTTGACAATGCCTGTAACAGTCATATAAAATCCATACTGTATATCTACTTTTGATAAACAGGATTCAACAAAGGCAGCACCTCTGTACTTTCAGAAATACATGATGAAAAATCTCACATTATGATCTGGTCGATGAAGTTGTCAGGTCACTTCGTGGGCATGACTGTAGCTGGCATCAGACTTAGTACTTGAGTGAGTTGTGAATCTCAGAGGCCTCCTTATGACATTATACTGAGGTGTTAATGTTCAGCCCTGCTTGCAAGTTGGTACCAGAGTGACAGAGTGGCCTAATGTGACCTGTATGCCCTGAGAGTCTGGAGGGGAGTTAATGTTTACTGTTCAGGCTGCAGAGGAAATGTGATTCAGGCAATTACAAATACCCCAGGAAGCAATAGTCTAGCCAAAAACAATATACTCATGGGTCATTGTGAATTGAAATTGAGTGGTAAACTCTGAAAATTATTTAAGAGCCATCAAATGAATATTGTAAATGGGTGTTTTGCCACCCAACAAATAGACAAGGGACAGAAAAAATAATACTCTGTCTAAACAATATGCAATTTGCCTTTGATTCGTTTGAGACTGAACATAAATCCTGTTTGAGAGACAATTCCTTCCAGCCAAGATGAGAAAACACAGGAGGCATATTTGTAGATACTTTTCTGTAAGACATGCTAAGACATATCTAACCACTTCATGTTGTGTGCACTGGAATGTATCTGTTACTGTCGCTCCAGGTTTAAAGCAGCAACATTTCCCAAGAAGCAACGCTATGCCCATAAAGTCAGTGATAAGTTTGCAAAACTGTGTCAGGAGGAAATTGATGAGGACGTGTCGGATAGAGGAAGGAAGGGTAAAAATCCTGCAAAATAAGTGGACGAAGTTATATGACAGGTTACTCCCTTGCTCCTAGCGAGACACGTGAAAGGAAGGATGAGGCAGTGAACTGGCAGGAAACCAAGACGTTTTAATAACCGGTACCTCTCGCACCTATAGGCAAAGAGACACAGGCTCGTGGAAAAGAGATGAAGGCTTCGTGCCCAGGCATTGATGAGCTTGTGCCAGAAAAACGCCCACCATTGATTCCAGTCATTCCAACTGAGTTCACCAGCCCCCCACCACCACCTCTCTGCATTCCTACCCCCTGCTGTCCTAGACATCATTTCCTTCTCTTTCACACACATACACACACTCGCCCTCCCTCTTATCTTGCTTTTGCACATATCCCTTTCTTCTTTCTCTTACTTTCTCTCACTCTCTCACACACACACTTTGTGCATGGATAACTTTCCAACACACACTCACATGCATACACACGCAGTATGTTACAGCCATGCACAGGGGGCACTCATGACACACACACACACACACACACACATCCATGTAAAAATCTATTAATTTTCCATTTAACCTTGGCCTATTTCTCTCCCTGTTTCTCTCTCAAACACACACACACACACACACACACACACACACACACACACACACACACACACACACACACACACACTTTGAAATTATGCTGTGATCTGCTGGCAGGTTGCAGCCAGTGGAAAAAATAAGCTCCTCTACTCACATAAAGTTCCAGTAAGATGGAGCACTCGTGGTGCAGCTGCTCGGCTATAGCTGAAGCCCGGGCCGCCGTGGTTCTGCTCAGATCCGAGCCTCTAGTCCGTCTGTCTGCCATTGGACCTCCTGTTGCCTCTGCCGGGAAGACACACCAGACGCGCACTTGGAACAGCAAAGCAACAGGCCGGTTCCCTAATATACACCCGTGTGCGCCTGCCTCATCCCGACAACACCGGATTCCCGGTCATGGTTCACTTCAGCCTGCCCTTCTGTTCCCCTTTGCTGAAACGCAGTCGGTGCTGCCTTAATTAGAGCCAGAGCGTAGCTCTTCTCTAAGGTTTCGGTAAAACGAGTTTCCCAGTTTGTCCGACCTTGTCTGCTTATGTTACAGACGTGGTGGCCAACTCTCCGCCCTTTCCCCCGAGAACCTGATGCCAGGCAGGAGGAATTTAACGGGACAAGCGGAGGCGGGAGCCCCGGTGGGGAGGAGGGAGGAGCTCAGCAACTTATTCTTGAAGAGCTTATCTGATTTACTGGTTGTGACAAAAGCAAAGATAGTTTGACTTTGACTAGGATGTTGCCTGGACTGTTTCAAACTGTTTCCGTATGTTCATCTGCCTCCCTGATGATAAAAAGTAGCCTGTACACCACAGTCAAACCGCAAGTCCCACAAGCGTGAACTAAGTAGCCTGACTAACTCGGCTAAATTTAGTGCCCCAGTAGCCTACTGTACTTTTACAATTGAAGTAGGTTTACTTCTACTTCTGCTTTACTTGAGTAGACACATTTCCATCTCATGCTACAGTTTATAAAATATTACACACTGTAATATATTACATATCCCCAAGTAAGCTGCATCTTAATAATGTTCCAATAACAACACAGCATCAATAATATAATTAATTAATGTACTTATTGTGAGGCTTTGCATATAGCCCTATACAACATACAATTAATTGACAGGTTCCATTCTGCCGAATGAATGCTTGATTTAGCTGATAATCCTTACTTTTACTCATACTGCACCACACCTTAGTGTAAACCTACTGCAATTTCCAATGAAGGGCTATTATATTCTCTTGATTAAAATAACTATCTGTGTTCTATGTTAGTGGTTTAGGACAAGACAGCACAGGTAAGAAACTTGCAATGGCATTTAATGTGGAGTTAATGAATAAATAAAAGATATAATGACAGAAAAGGCACAAGTGTAACTGGTGACATTAATGATGTCTTTGTTCCAGTTAGACTGCCAGGAAGAGTGTCACAGGCTCACGTCAAAGAAGTGCAGCTGCTAAAAATGTTGGACTATTAGGCCGGTTATCCTGTGTTTGAAAAGCCAACATACTTCTCTGGACAAATTTGGATTTTTGTCATGAAACTAAACAAGTTATGATAACTTTATGACTTAGCAAGTTTAGGAATTCCACTACATGACAATACTGAGTTAGAGCAGAAAACAAACGCATGTAAAAAGTTGGCTAACTTGTAAGGCACATACAAGATACAAACATTAAATCAATTATTTAGCAAAGGCTGTTTGAAATAATGAAGTCAGAGTGATCTTGCATCTTTTAGTTTTGCAGTATAGAATTTCACACGGTACAAAACTTTAAACACAGTAGTCACAACAGAGGCAGGGAATATGCAATGTGTTACATTTACTTGGATGTTGACTTGAGCCGTTTATTCATATCACAACTGAGTCTGTACATAAAAATATTTGTTATTAATATATTAAGATTGTAAGGATACATGTTCTCATATGATGATATATGAGGCAAATTTATAATCTGTAATTTGCCGCTGTATATTTTCAGCTTCTTGAATGACATGCAAGTAAACTGTCTTTTTATGTTCTATTATGAATATGATAATAGGCTACATAACAAAATATGGAGACCGTTCACTGATTTTTCCAATTCAAAAAAAGAAACTAGTTACTCAAAACATATGCCAAAACATATTCCTCAATGCACTGCAAAAATATTAGATTTATAAAGATTATACTAATTTCAGTAAACAGTTGTATGAAAAAGTTTTGGCCACACCTGGCTTCACTACTACCACGCCTGTGCTGCAGGGGGCGGTGCAGGCTGCTAGAATGTAAACACTGAGCTGCGGCTACATGACGGCAGCTAATAGCTAACACTAGTGGAGACGTAGATGTTGTAGAATAGGAAATGGGAATGATTAGATATTTACTGCTATATTACTTTGATAAATTCATCCTTTTACTATAAGAGTGTAGTCATCTAGCAGCATTAGCTCGTTTTCATTTTGAAACAAAGCTGACAAGCTAACTAGCTTAGCTTCAGTTAATTGTAAAAGTATGAACTCTCTGGTTGGTTACGGAGTGTCCTCTGAATCTGACAGCGATGGAGATGTAAACACCGGTGGGAATGGGTAAATATTAACTTACAAAACACTTTTTACTATACACGGATTGTCAGATAATTGTAAATAATATTGCATGGGGTATTAACGTATCTTTTAACTGTAACTTTTAACTTGTATTCTCTTTCTCTGCTCCATTGCTATCCTCAAGTTCTGTCAAGGAGGTGGGCGATGAGGCGACAACTGCCAAAAAGACCCGCAATTTCTTGCTGGAGTCTGGTTCAGCTTCCAGTGATTCAGAACCAGAGGAAGAGGACCCAGAGCCCTCTTCATCACCTACATACCCCCTGGCCCCAGCATCATCTGCAGCCCGTCAGCCCACACTGCCTGCACCTTCCCTTGGTTCACTCACCCCAAATAAACTGCCTCCTCCTCCTCTAAATGCCTGCTCGGACAGCAGTGTGTTTGCTAACCCTTTCAAGGCTCAAGCAGACCAGAAGCTCAGCGCCTTACAGAAACATGTCCCCCTAACAATGCAGGCTAAACCCACCCAGATAGGAGGTAAAAGGGTGTGTGTGTCATACAGGAAGGACGGAAGGTGCAGGTTTGGGATCAAATGCAAGTTTGCTCATGACAGTGACCTCCAGACCCCAGTCACTCCCACTGACTGTCATCCACCTGTAAGTGATGAGGCTGCACCAGCTTCAGAACACGTTGAGCCCCATGCAGGTGGCTCCTGTGGTGCAGGATCCCAGAACATCTCAGAGGAGGAAGAGTCAGGAGGGCAGCAAGTGAAGAAGAGGAGGGTTGGACTGAGTAACACCTTGATTCCTCCTAAACGAGCTATGAAGCAGTATGCCATGCAAAGGGACAGAGAGCGTATTAATATGTCCTGATGGATGTTTCCTGAGCTGTAACACTGTGCTCTCATAAAGCAATAGTATGTAGTGCAGGTGAAATATGTTCTCTGTATCAGTCTGTAGAAATTGTCTACTGTCCATTGTAGGATAAATTAATAACTCAGGCCTATGGGTACATTATTTCTGGCAGTAACTTACATTTGTATTCCTCACATACACACATCAAGAGCCATTTGTGGTGTGGACAGGAAGAGCTGAGGACTGAACCACCAACCTTACCAGTAACGGTTGACCACTCCACCAACTGATCTGTAGCTGCCTGAACTGAATGGAAAGAAAGAATTTTGTGATGCTTTGGGTTTTCCCCCAGAATGATGTCCTCCAACTGTCAATGAAAACACTTTGGATAAATGTTAAGACATTTATTTACATCATATAAATGAACAGCTTTTGTTTTTAGTGCTACCACACATCCTATTTCACAGATCAGAGCGGTTTCCCCGGTAAAGATTATAGACAAATTTTGAGTTTAACTGTGTAAATCATTGACTGGGCTTGCTGTTTTTTGAGGGTTTATGTGGGATTTAAAATGTCCAAGGCCACCTTTTGCCTACCTACATTGACCTAAGACTACATTATACGGGCTATTATTCCTTCAAAGTCAACCAACAGCAAGGCTTAACAAACAGCTGCACAAATATCATTGGAACAGGTTTAATGACATTGCCCAAATCTCTAAAATATGCATATTTTGTGACTTTTTACAGGCCTGTGAAACACCTTTTTCCTGTCTATACATTCCCAGGTTTTTAAATGTTAAATCTTTATTTGTGAATTCAGAGTGTGTTTTGACCTTGAGTGAATGTTTTTTAGTTGAGCTGGACAATAAATGAAAAACGACATCTATTCGCTGAAACAGATTTTACTCACCCCACACATATTGTGGATGTTTATAGCTTTCTAACAAGTGTTTTATGTTTAATTCATTATATAAATTAATTAGATTTATTCCAGTAGGAACTTGCGACACACCTGGCATTGGATGTGCTGTATATTACTAAGAGGTATGCTATATTATTGCATAATAGCAACATCTCTGCAGCATTACCTCAGCATCAATACACACACTCACATAAAAGGCTAGTTAAGTTTACAGGACTGTTATGTACAAAGGCAACAACTTACACATACAGACACATACATATCTTTCCCTGATACAGATATTCTAAAAAAAAAAAACTACCAAATATGACTATGAGTGAACAGTACATAATATATTGGTGATCCTACATTTACCTCAAACATTGCAATACAGTAATATTAGGTCACTGGTGACATAATCTTCCTCTATTTTCTTCTTTGTGTGCTCCATCCTCATGTTACATGAGGGCCTGCTGCACATGTCTCTCAGTGCCGTCAGCCAGAACTTCCCCATGGCCTGTTTGCTCCCAGACCACGCCGTCCCCCCCCCCGGCCTCTGTATGCTGGAGGGAGTTGGCTGATGGAGAGGAGGAAGTGAGCACGGGATTGTCCAGAATAAAGCTGTCCCCGTTGGTGGAGGCTGGATCCTGGGACTGAGGCTGGGATGGGGACAGTAGAGGGGGGCTCGGAGCGGCTGTCTGCAGGGTCTGAAGTTGATGAGAGGTCGCTAGGATTGGGATCTGCTGAATGTGGGTCTGGGACTGGCTGACCGGCTGGAAGGTCATTTGCAGGATTTGTGTCTGCCCCTGGCTCTGCTGCTGGGAGGAATACGACTGAAGAGGCTGGAGCTGGGGTCGGTGCTGCGTCACCACTGAGCTGGAATGGAGGGTCAGTTGTTGGATTTGAGGCTGTTGAGGCTGCTGAGCGGCCTGCACAAACTGGACGGGCATCTGCAGCTGGAGGTGAGTCTGCTGCTGGTTGTCAGCCGGTGAAGGGGGGTCGATAGGGGACAGAGCAATCGTCACTGGCACCTGCATGGTATGGAGGCTCTGGTCTTGTCCCAGTAAAACCACCTGGTGACTCACCTGTTGGGCCACATGACCCATTTGGGACACCTGAGCTACTTGCTGCCCAACCTGCCCTTCCTGGCTCAGCTGGTCCACCTGCCCATCCTGCCCTACCTGGCTCACGTCCAAGTTGGTGACCTCTGCTTGCATGGGGTTTCCCGGCAGCTCCAGCAGGGAGGCAGGGGTTGTGATGAGAGCGCCAGCGTTGGCTGCCAGCGCCTCGGCGATTAGCACCTCGGGGTGACTCTTAGCCTTATGGGCCACAACACAGTCCTTCTTCTCAAACTTCTTACCACAAATGGAGCAGGAGAACTGATAGGTGGCATCAGCATCGTGCTTCTTCATGTGCCAGTTGAGAGACGCCTTCTGGCGACAAGTGAAGCCACAGATCTCACACCTATTCATAGAAGAATAGAAAATTGAGAGGAAATGTTTTTTTTAGTGATCTAGGTTAGCTTTACGAAATGAATAAATGTCTAAACTAAGAGAACAAATGATCAAAAATTGTGAACAGGGAAGTACTTACTGTAGGGGCTTCTCTCCTGTGTGGATCATGCGGTGCACAGCCAGGTTGTGGGAGCTCTTGAAGGCACGAGCACAGAACTCGCAAATGTAGTCTCTCTGGTCTAGAATCATAAAATACTCAAATATAGATGTGTTTTCATGTACTTTCATTATTAATTATAGGGAGAAATGGTCAAACAGATCAAACCTAATACATGCTGTATGTATGCGCGTATGTGTACCTGTGTGGTGCTTTGCATGACGCAGAAGCTGCTTCTGTAGGCGGAAAAGCCTTCCACAGGACGGGTGAGGACATACATATTTCTTCTTGAGTAAGTGCTGGTATTTTATATGGTGCTGTTGTGGAAAACAGAGAAAATGCAGAACAGTACATCAGACTCAGTTGGATGGAGAGGCTGAAAACTGTCATGGTGAATGAGGTTTTGTTATCAGGAATGATAAAGGCATGTATGGTCAAACTGTCAATAAAGTGGAAATGATTATTGAAGCGTATCTGAACATGTTATGAAAAACTGATAATTCCCTTCAGAACTGTACTAATGTCAAACACCTTGGATCCAAGTTTAGTTCCCCTCAGCTATTGATATTGACAAAACAATTCACCAGGAAATAAACTTGGACCCCTTTTAGTGCTGAAACAATTAATCAATTAGTCTATCAACAGAAATTTGATCAAGCAATTTTAAGACTGAACTTAAGACTGTGGGAAAATGTGATGGACATTAAACATTTGTCTTTATTTTCTCTCACATCAATACTGTTGACGTTTGAAATATGTGAAAAATTTAAGCAGAGCTTGAAATACATTTCCGTTAACTGTATTTGACCCTGTGACAGATGTAAACAATCCTCAGTGGAATTGTGTAGTTGCTGAGACAAACCTGTAGGTAGCGAGGATGAGCCAGGACCGTCCCACATCCTTCCATTTCACAGCGCACATATTGCACTGGAGGCTTCTTTCTGTGTGGGTGAAGCATATGTCACTGTAATGTTACAATACCAAATATTTTAATGAATCTCCACATCTTCACTGTGATGGACCACATATCCACATATTAACATGTCCATTGAAAATGATGTCAGTCTTCAATCACTATCATATCCTTACATTTCTGGATGATAATCCATGAAAATATATTATTTGAATTTGAGATTATAATGACCCAATAAAGACATAAATTTTACCTTCTCTTTGGCAACCGTGGGGTTTTGTCATCTTTTTTCCGCCGGCCTCTCCTGACACACAGTGAACAAACAAAATTATGTTATTGAGTCCAGAGCCATTTTATATTGTGAATACAAATCCACTTTGAAAAGGAGTTTGCTTTGTAACCATATAAACAAGAACAACACACATTATGTTCAGACTGAACCTGTAATAATATAGTCACAGTTAGAAAAAATGCTTAATAACTGTATACACATTGAGTGGTACTGTGCTTACTTCCTGGGTCCATCCGGGTCCTCCACAATTTCTTCTTCTAGCTTTACTTCCTCTTCCAAACTCTCCAAATTGTCCAAACCTTCTATCTTTATCTCAGCGACCTCTTTCTCTTTTTTAGGTGCCTTATCTTTTTCTTTCTTCTCCTTCTGTCTAAGAGGAGCTCTACGCTTTGGTTTCGGGGCATCCCTAAGAAGAAAAACAGAGAAATATCCAGTTATGAAAAAAAAAAAAACAAAAAACAAAAAAAAACATGGCACCTATGTCTAATCATGTCTGAGCATGGAGATATCCACATCTAATGCAAACAGAGGTGCAATCTGAACCCCTCCCAAACACACACAGACACACCTTTCACCCTTCGGGTCGTAGCTCTGGTCATTTAAGTCATCTCTAAAAGGAACATCTTCGTCACTGCTGAGGCCCTCTTCCTCCTCTGCACCGCTGAAAGCAAAACAACCAAGACTTGAGACAGGATTTTACACTTTCTGCAGGGGATCAAGTGCTGCACTTCAGATAAGTTTACCTCTGACTCTGTGGCTGGTAGTTGAGGTCGTTAGGGTCATCCTGAAATGGAGGGTCTTCATCATCCAAGACTGGGTCAGCAACATTTACGCTTTCCTCCTCTTTTTTTTTACTGAAACATAGCAGTCATGAAAACACACCATTAATCAGGCACACACTTTCACAATATACAAGACAGTAAAAAACCATGAGACCAGCGGATTAGAACTATCAGAACAAGATATATGCTTACAATATATGCTATTCAGCTTCTCTATTGTTAAAGATAATGCATGTACCATTCTTTTTTAATATATTTTTTTAAATGATGCTGACCCACAAAATCAGACCAAGTAAATATATATCTGTGCTATATTTTTCAGCCTAACGGCCTGTAAATTTGTGTCAAAGATGTGATAAAATCCAACATAATCACATCTTTAAAAGGGTAAGTTCACCCATATCATAAGAAACATATTTTTCCAGACAACTTCTTAATAAAATTGTTAAAAAAAAAGTATCTGCATGGCTTGATACCATGAGGAATAAAATAAATGAGACCTTGTGAATTTGGATTAACGAATTCTTTAATATATTCTTAAACCATACAACAACAAAAAAATACATCTTCAGCAATGAACTTTAATGCTTGCAATGTTCATATCATGCTTTACCCAAAGGGCCAAAAATACATACATGTCATACTTCTCTTTATTGTTCACCTCTCCTTGCACTGCTGCATGACATACAGAAAAAGAAAGATGTCAAGAGGTTAAGAAAGGCAACTACTGTAAATGATGCAAAAAGGAAAAAGCATGAATGCATAAAACAATTATTTTAAGTAGTAAGGAGGGATGAGGAGAGGTTGGCAGCTAAATTTTCAACTAAAAAAAAGCAGCAATGATGCCATTAGTTAGACTGAAAATCCATAATGACAACCATTCCATAATTAGAAAACAAGAACCTGATTTCACTGACAATTTTCTAAATTTCTAAAGAATAACCAGCCTCAAGAAACAGTAGTCAGCATGGTATTTCAGTGTCTCTGTGTGTGTATGATTTGATTTGTGAATTACAGGCTCATTGTCAACAGGTTGCTCACCAGCTGGATTCTCCATTCCAGGTTCGGTCTTACACACAGGCTTGGCAGAGCTGCGACTGGCCCTGCCAGAAGGGGGCTTGGCACGAGTCTGGGCTGGGGGGCGTCTAGAGGGAAGAGCTGGAGAGAGGCAGCAGAGGCATGCAATCAAACATACTGTTTGCCATCAAGTATAATACATGCATGACACAGGGTTTGAAATACGCAGTAATCCAATAGCATAGAATGACATTTAATTTAAATGTAAACTTAGTAATAGGCATACCATATATATCAAGAGGCTCTTATATAAAAATTTTCTAATTACCTTGAGCATCTGTGGCAGGTTTCTTGAGGTTCTCAGAGCTGCGCAAATGAGGAAAAAAACACTGAGATGTGACATTTTCTCCACCTGCAGAGCGACATGCCATCATTCATCACATGCATTAAAAAGTTGTAACACTGAATAAAATATGACAAATTTCGAAGCCAGGTAAGTTTCACTCCACCCTCCCTATACAGAACAGCAGAAAGGGGACGAGCTATGCTGAAGGCGTGCTTTTGACAGGAACTGACCCCACCGTCATTAACACACACGTTAAAAGTGTAGACAGGCTCATCATAAACAAATGTAGTGCTCTTTCTATCTCGGGCTACGCAATTAAAAACTTACTCTGTGCCTTGAAGGCTGTCACCTGCGACCCCCCCTTCAGCCTCTGCCAAACCCGCAGATTCTGAAATTTTCTTCCGCCTGGAGTTGGAAACTTTCCTCCGCTTGGTCGCGCCGGTGTCCTGGCTCGGTTCGTCTTCGTCGTCGCTCTTGGTGTCCTTCAGCCAGGCCGGTACTGCCCTCGTTGACCTGTCTCTGAGAACCCGTCCCGAGCTCTGCGGGCTCGATGCTGCTCCGTTAACGTCCGTTAACGAAGCGGAGACGCCGGACCTCGGGCGGCCCGCTCCCCGCTCTCTGAGCCCCCTCCGCGGTGTAACGGTCGTACTGGTGGCCGGGGTCTGATCTGCGGCCTTGTCCTCCGCCGATTCTTCACCTGTATTTACATCTCCGGTTCGGTCGCCGACCGGTTCCATCACCGTGAGGACACTTCTGCCTACCTCAAATTCCGCTCAAAGTCAAGCAGGTTTACTTGCAATTAGAGGAAAAACGGACCACATCTGGTTTAAAGACGTTTTGATGGCAAGCGGCCTTTATCCAACAGTGGGACATTTTCCGTCAATGCGCTGAGTTCGTCGCAAATTAAATGCATATATTTATTGATTAGAAATTGAAAACTTTTCTTAATTATCTATTTATTAATAAACCGATATAATTTTAAAGAAGCAGACACTATTTTCGCGTTCTTAAAGCTATAGTAAACCTACTTATTCGCCCGGGCCTGGTGCACAACCATTTTGTGCGCTTTGTTGCGTCTCCTTTAAGCCAAATATAAACCGGGGTTACATTCAGGAGCGGAGACGCATTTTAGCAGCTGCTACAATCATCTGGATTTCCCTCTGTGCCTTTTGCAGATCGACTAGACCTAGCGGCATTGTTTATAAATCTGCAAAGGCAGCAACAGCCGTGCAAAGGCAGCGCGCATACGGATGGCTGCGGGGGCATCATGGGAACTGTAGTGAAAGTCAGATCAACAGCGCTTGGATTTTGTTTCAAAGATATTTCTCCCCTGTTTTTCTCTTGTCTTTACCGCTTTGGGATACAAAATGAGAATTAAAAAAATTCTCTTGCGTAGAATTAGCAATATATTTTTTCACAATAAATAACAGTAAGTAATATAATATTAGTGTAAATATGGAAGAATGTTCCATAGCCTACATGCAGAATATTCACACATAGAACCAAATGAAATCACTATTCTCAGTGTATTTTATTCCTACAGTATTTTTGTGTTCTGTGCTAATTAAAGTAATAAATTCTATTTTTCTCAACACTTGCTGTATGGTAAATATATTCCTTCTGCACGTGTTGAATTTCTATCTGAACCTTAAGTAATATTAAGTGTGGTTTATGTTTCCCGCAATACTCTGCGTTTACGACTGTGGAGCTAACATGGCTGCCACTGAAAATCCTGGATATTAGCTATGCTGCAGGCTGCTCTGATGAATTGCGTTTGCCACCAGATGGCAATATTATCCTAAATGATACACTAGTTCCTTCAAACAGCACTGGGGTATCCAGCTAGGTTTAAATTTTAACTTGCTCCTGCCACTATTTAAAATGATAAAAGTAGGTGTGGTATGGGGATGTGTTTATTATGGCAGCATGTTGGAGATAATATTTCTGGGAAATAAACTCACTCTTTCCAGTGGCTTGACAGAGTCTGTGAAGCATTTATTAATCATACACTTATCATGAACACACAACTCAAACACAAACCAGCATGTGGGCAGTAACCCAATAACAGAGTAACCGATATTGATACCAATATTTTTGTAATACTAAATTCTTGTTGGGTAAGGAAGGGAATGGAAGGGAACGTAGGAATGCACCATTAGTCTGCTACTTCTGAATACATTTTTTACTTTATTATTTTACCTATTTAATTATTAAAATATTAGAAAGTTATGAATGGCAAATAACAAATATTTGTTGTGGGAACTTTCTGAACTACTGAAGTGATCATTATGCACATGCACACTGCAGAAGCAGAGAGTGCATGAAGAAACATGTTCATGTGCCCAAAACATGATCTAACTTGAGATTGTTACAGTTTTTAGTATCAGCCCTACTGATGTCACTTTAGGTATCAATCTGCCCATCCCTAATGTATTAGGTTGTTGCTTTTCCTGCAACCTGTCACCACATTTTCATGGTAAAACATGTGATCAGTTAGCTAAAAGGTGGTGACATTGTATAAAACAAAAAAACGATGTGCTTGTGATTGCTCTCTTGTACATGTTGTACTGCATGATGAAGGCTACTTATGTTCTTAAAATCCTCCCTGAACTCCTCACCGGGGCACAACATGTTTCTAGAGTAAAGTTGACCCGCCACAGAGAAGTTTATGAAACATTCTCCAAACACGGTGCTGCCTCTGCTTTCTCCACCATGACACATTGCTTAATAATAGCTGATGTATGAGGTCAGGGATGGGTTTCCATTCACAGAGGTCAGAGTCAAAGTCCTCTACTTCTGAACCTTTCAAGTAACTACTGACCCTTTTTAGCACTTTCTCAGCTATGCAGTTTAATCTAAAACTAAGTCAAGTTTACATGGTTTGGCACGCAGGGAAATACATAGAGAGACAAATGAATAACACAGCATAGCATTGCATCCTTTTGAAAATGCTTTATTTATCTACTTTAACACTATAAATATAACAATGCCGAACAAGCTTTTTTTTTTTTTTTAAACAAACCTTCAGATAGAAAATAGTCTGCATAGGTCTACAAAGGAATGGCAAAGGGCACATCTTGGCAATAAGGCACACACTAGAAAGAGTTTAAATGGTAACACCTATATTAAACTAGGCATATGTAGCTCCACACCAATGACACAAGGAGCAGGAGGAGGAACTCCTCCTGCTGTAGTGTGGGTGAAATGCAGACAATAGAAAGTGAAGCAGGTGTTTTGAGTGGGAGGCAGAACCAGAAGGACACACTTGTCTGCTGTCTAACACAGGGCTCTTAAATCCCGATGAGACCTTTAATAGTTTCATCAAAACTGACAAGCAGAGTTTCAACACCATGAGCTCAGAGTGCCAGCGGGTCATCACGCTTCCATCGGCCAGTTTTAGTCTTGGTTGACAATTTGAAGCAGAAAGAGATGGCCTTTGTGTTCCCACTCATCACACCAAATCTGGTTCAAAACAGCAAACATAATATTACACATAAGAAAAAACACATGAACCTTGAATGTTTAAAAACTATTGGACACTTTGGCAAAAAAGAGTTTTTTTTTTTCTACTTTTGTTACTCTGACTTTTTTATCCCTAAAACAAGGTGTAAATAAAGAAAAGAAATATGTTTTACAATATATTATACCTTTTCTTCTCACTTCATAGACAACACATGTAATGCATATATTAAATATATCCTGACTTATTGTCATCATACGAGAAAATAATAAAAGCAGTTTGACAGCAGTTTGCTTTCTAAATGAAATCCAGTTTCCAAGGGGAGATGAGTAGCAAAATGTAGAGGGAGATGAAACAAATGCGACTTGTTTGCTGTGGATGATCAAAGTTTTCATTCAACTTCTTGGATCAATAACTTAGTCTTGATCTTTTTCACAACCTCAAAATACAGGCCATCATCAAAGTCAAACTCATCATATTACTTTGTGTGTAAAATGTGATTAAAAGTCTGAAGAGTTGATGGAAAATTTGCAAATGAAATCTCCTCAAATGCAGTGAATGAAAAAAAAGTTGGATTGCAAAAATTGAAACTAATAGAAGTGGTTTAGAAATACAAACCAGCACACAAATGCTTTGTCTGTTGTGGCTATTGTGGAGTGTGACTTCATGATCAACAGCTGCTTGTGTTGTAGTAAATACATGTATAGCTACTTGTTTATATCAGCATGAGGTATTGCTCCAGTTATTCCAGTTCAATCTTACACCATCAACACACTGCAGAGTTTTAAAAGTGCCTACTAAACATTCATAAGGGTTATTCTATTGTTTATTTTTTATGCTTTAACTGCGTGGAAAAACTCTGTCAGACACATAGAAATTGAAAAAAAATGCCAACTAGCCCAGTTCACACATGAATTCATGCTCAGTATTTAATATCTCTTCATCTGAAAGTGGCAAATCTCTTGCCTGTCATAAATACGTTTAAGTGCACCTCGGTCAAGCACAGTTCTGAGGACAAGAAATGGAGAAGAGACAAACATATGGAGTGTTACTGCAGGATCGATCAGAGAGGAGACTACAGGAGAGAGGTAGCCTTGTCACATCTGACTGCAGAGACTGAAACCTACACGTCTCACCAAAACACAGTGATAGCAGAAATCTGGTTCATTAGTTATATGAACGGAGAAGACTCCGGTGCTATGCACAGATGGAAGTCGTTTCCTCTCTGTGTTTTGTTATGAAAGGCACAGTGAAAGGCATAGAGTAGCACATGCACGCAGATGTAAGGCCCTGTATTCAGGCCCAGAGAAGTTTTCTGATGTCATGAGACTGGAGTGTACGTAGCCATACATTTTTGGTTAGCACTGGCAGATGCAGGAGCACTTTATGAGACAGAGTGCTCCAGTCCATACAGAAAAATGTCTCTCATCTCTGTCCATATTTGTTCACCTTTCAAAAGTCAAACAATTCAAAAAAACAATAATAAAAACATACACAAATGAGAAAAAACAACTAATATCTGTTCAGTCTTAGTCCCCTGCCAGCGCAGTTTCAGAGGATGGGAAACATCTCCATGTACATGATGTTACTTTCAAAAAGGCTTATAGATAAACCATGTAGCAAATAACTCAAAAAGCCTTCAAGCTTCTTTCTCTAGTATTTGTTCCCCAGGGAATCTGTCACAATAATATTAGTAAGTTGGCTACTTTTCTTCAAACAAACCATGATATACTATATGTTTTCAAAAGTTAAAGTGGAGACATAAAAACAAGCAAACTAATTGTAGGCAAAAAAACAAAAAACAAAAACAAAACAAAAACAAAAACACTTACAACCGTCATTAAAAACAACCAAAACACAAATAAAACTAAATGAACCAAAAAGTACCAAACAGGTGTTTTTGAAGCATACACATTCAACCAGCATGGACGGACAGCATCACCTACAGTGTGTAGCATTGTGTAGAATACTATATATTAATGAAAAAAATATACTAAAAAAACATTAGTATATCCAAAGACAGCTGTCTTCAGTGGTATCCTCATTTGTCAGTAGTTCCTGTTGTATTTTTACTTCCTTTCAATTAACTTTTCTCTTTCCCCGAATCCCACCCAATCACAGGTTTTTACACTTTCTTAATTTTTTTTAGACATAGTGTAAAGGTCTATCTCTCCTGCTTCAGAAAACAAATACGACCCACAAAATAAAAAGACCTGCATAGAATAAAACCTTAAATATGTATCTTCTCTTCATAAATACTCGAATGTACCTTCAGTGTTCCCGTTGCCATGGCAACAGGGTGTCGAGGGTCAGAGAAAATGGGGGTTGTGTTTGTGCTGTAATTATGAGTTATGCTGATTGTTGGGGGACGTCATTGTCACCACATACGGGCAGGTTTCCTCAGTGGGTGGAGTGTCTTCTATGTGTGTTAAGATATTCAGTAGAAAACAGCGGTGCTGCATTATTAAGCCTGTCACACGGCCTTGGGTCCAGGCTGCACTGAGGCCAGTATGTGTGACAGATATGAGATGTCTTTTTGTCACTGTCTGTGTTCTGAACATTTGCTTCATTCCTTCAGAGCTCTTGGAGGTTCACAAGCTTAAGAGATGTTTCTATACGATGAGACGGACACTTCTGAGATGTTGCAGTGGTCGTTAAGTCACAGACAGGAACACTTGTTGTTATTTCATGTGGCCTGAGCCTCAGAATCAGTATGTCTGGTAGACATCGTGGATGGGCAGCTGGAAGGCCGTGGCGGGAAAGGCCTGTGGCACAGCGTAACCGGTGTAGCCTCCATATGCTGCAGCTGCCACCGCCGCATTCTTCTGCAGAGCAGCCAGAGCTGCTGTGTTGGCAGCGTAGTTTGTGATGGGGACGTATCCAGCTCCATACAAGCCACCGGCTGTTGGAATACGCTGCACATTGTGGGCCATGGCATAGACGGGAGTGATTGGACGACCCTGGGAAATGTAGGCAGAAAAAGAAAAGAGCATTAAGCATGTCCTGAATGATTATACTCTGTGTATGTTGAGTAGATTCACTGAATGAATGCATTGAATGGTGTGTTTTACCTTGAAGAATCCAACATAACGTTCTCAGACTACAACTATAGATTATATAAACTGTATTCCAAGTTATTTGAAATATAAAAATTCATAGTAACATAAAGAAAAATAACTCTTTTTGTAGCCATAAAATGAACATTAATGTTTTTGTAGGTTATAGCACAATTAGTCGGTAAGTTGTAGTAATCATCATTTCTGTTGGTTATAATAATACCTAGCCACTAGTTTAAAAACACTGAAACAGAGTCAGTCACAAGTCATCATACAGGTTCAATATTTTGCCTGGGTAGGCCCTCACAGTGGTTGGGGTGAAAGAAAAAGGGGGCAGAACCCTTTTATGGGCCAAATTTGTTTGTAGTTTCAAACAAAAATGGCAAAAAGGTAATTTAACTACTTGAATCACTATGCACATATGAATGTAGCTGAACTACCAGCAAGCTTCTGCAAAATGTCGTTAAACTGCTAATTAGGTCAAGGTGTATCATAGAACTAATTACATGTAATTCACTCCCAACCCTGCATCTTAATGAGCATGAATCATTCACATTTGTGAAACATTGTACACAGTGTCCCTCTGCACACCTGGAAAGGTGGAGGGGTGGAGACTGCAGGCAGGACGGTGGCAGCAGCAGCAGTAGCGGTGGTGTGTTCAGGGTGTTGCATGGCCAAAGGGTTGATAAGGTGCTCCACCGTGTGCACCTTCCCCTCCTCCATCAGCTTGGCTGCAGGAGCCGCACTGAACATTGGGTACTGCCCACCTAGAGTCGGCAATGCCACTGCACAGAGACAGAACACACGAATGAGAGCTTGGATAACAGACTGGACCACAGCAGACAACAGAGTATAGCAAGAGATCATATGTGTTAATATGTTTGTATTCAAAATACAGGAGATAATAGGAGGAGACATGCAATACATGCACCCATGAAACAGGGATACCTAGATCTATGAAAGAGTGAGGAAAACGGAGGTGATGAAGGATAAGAGAGAGAAAGACAGTTTGAAGGGTATCATTTAGGCAAGAAGTGAAAAAATAATAAGTTACACAAGTTGACATTGTGGTGTGATTCGGATTAGGTTGGTGCTCAACTGTGGATTAACCCCAGTGTTCCACTCACACACACACACACACACACACACACACACACACACACACACACACGCCCACACACCCACACAGAGCGAACACAACGTCAGTCATTGTTTCAGATGGACAAAAGTCTTTTCAATCTGGTGGTGATCCTGTGATTCCACACAGACTGGGTCTGAGACTGGGCTCCAGACTCGGGTCAAATCGTTCCAGAGGGAGCATCGAGAAAAAACGCTTCACAAAATGGACCTCTGATCAGCAAATACATGACATTACTAGTAATAATGGGCAGTTCAATATAAATTTTGAGTTAGAAAAACAACATAATTGGCCAATCTGGTAGGTTTAGTAACCTTTGTGTTAGACTGAAGAATAATACCAGTGTGTGCATTTTTATTTTGCATTTCTGTCATAAATATAAAAAAGTACATGAAATTTAGAATTTAAAGGATCAGCTTACATAAATCCATACTCTAATTTTCTGAGATTTTTTCTGTTTTATGTCCTAAAGGCGAGTTGGGTTTTTTCTCCTCATTCTTGTCAGTGAACTCTATTACAGTTCCTTATGCTTACTGTCAGGACCGAAGGAGAAAAGAAAGACCAGGAAACTATCTTTCAAAAACAAGCCACCTTGCAACTTTGCTGCCACATTCTTTTTGGCTGGGGCAGCAATTAAATTAATGTCACTACAATTACTATTACTGTAATTACACTGTAGACTTTATGCTTCAAAACAAAAAATTAGTAGATGCCAAAAACAAAACACACATATAGCGTGCACTGCAAACCAAACCGAGCAAAATGAGATGGTCAAGAACTCTCCAAAACACTGGTATTATCCTTTAAATGATCAGAACAGAGTTGACATGAGGGATAAGGGAGATAAATAACCTTTAGTTTGTGCAGTGTAGTTTGGTATTTCAACTCCATTCTTGACTGAAACAGTTGTAACTCAAAAAAAAGAAAAGAAAAGCTAAAGCAGCTGCTACTGCTCACTCATACCACCATCCGTCATTCATATTGCAAATGGAGAAAGCTAATCTCTTATGAGATGCTTTTTTGTTTTCATGCATATTTTTTCTTCCATTACTAAAAGAAAAAGACAACACGCAGTATTGTCAACTATGTTTCAGTCAAAAGTTGGAATTGAGTGCATGTCTAAAAGGAGATTGTGCAAGCACACATAACTACGACCATGTTCAGACAGACGGCAGCACTGCATGAAACAAAACATGGCTGCCTCGTTCATTTCAGTGAGACCACTGTGTCCAACACAGCGCGATGGATTCTGGCAAAGAACTGTGTTAGCCAGTCAGTTACATTCCAGGTAGATTACTTTGTTTACCTGGTAATCATCACGACAGAGGATAAAATGACTGCTGCTGTAATCAAATGCCGCTGTGATGGAGTCATACAATCCTTAATATAATAGTATTTTAAATCACTGAGCAGTGGTTTGGCATCTGACAGCCTTTAAACTGATGGATGTATTGCTTCCCTTCCTGGATCGTATTTCACCGTGTCACCACATTCCCTTTTGTTCTTTTAGCACAGTGCTGTTTCAGTCTGAACAGACAAATTTCCGATATCGGGAGGAAAAAGGAAAGAACGAGGAACAAAGCATAGCAGTTACTTTCTGGTCATGCTAGAAAGGACATACATTAAGTGTCATTATTCGTTACTGTAGGGAGAAAAGACGTCCTTTTGCACATAACCATCCAGCAACAACTATTACCTTGATTTATGAAAACTCCTTCAAACCACACAGGACTGAGAGAGACACAGAAATGTATGAGCTTGAAGGTTTAGTGAAGGCTTTTAAGGTGGGCGAGGATATGGAGGGATATATCTATCTCACTGACTTGTGCCAGGTTTGATGCCAACTGGGTTGACGGAGGCAGCAAGCTCCAGACTGGGCATCAGCTCATAGGGCTTTTCGGGCTGCTTGGTCTTGCCCTCATGGTAGCGGCTGTAGATGCCACGACCGGCAGAGTAACCCCCCAGGTATGACCCCCGCGGTCCAGGGGTACGGTTACCTGCAGCAGCACGACCACGACCTCGCACAGTACCTGCTTAAAATACAATTAAAGTAATATGATGACAGGGGTTGTGGTTTAGGACTTGGGCAGCAGGGGCATCTTAAGCTGAAAGTTGTGTATGACAACAAGTAAAGCAAGACTAAACGACGAGTTTAGAATTTCTTTGAAAGCTCCTCTAAAGATATCAGGACTTGGTTCACAAGGAGAGTCTTTTAGGTGTATTTTAAGGGAATAATGTGCTCATAATGTTGCTAGTGGAAAACTTCTCAGCAATATCTGTTTGAGCTCAGGGGGTTTGGAGTTCTTTAGGTCCAGTTTGACCTCTTTCTTCAGCACTGTTCTGACTCTTAGTTATGTAAGTTCGTGGCAATATGAAATGGTATTCCAAGAAGTTTCTATCTTTGTTGTGATCTCTGCAATAACCCAGCATGAAATGGGAGTTGACAGCACAGCAAGAAAAGGATGGTGTTAGAAAATTTATTGTCAAATGGCAAGAAAGCTCATTGTTCATTGAAGGAATAAGTAGGAATAAGGATGTGAGAGATTACCATTGTTCTGTATCATTGGGGATCCTTTGGAGAGAAAACCAAAACACAATGATTGTTGAAAGTCAAATAGATTGTCCTGCTACCACCCAAAGACCACATTTAATCAATCAAAGGTAATGGGATTAGCATTCATTGGTCCATCACCTTGTTTTGTCTTTACCGTTTAGCAACAAATCTCAGATTTTAAGCCACAAACCCTCATCAAGTTAAAGACTTTCGTCAAATGAAATTCTAGTCATCAAAGATTAAATCATTATTATCTTAGTCATCATGACCATTTCAAATCATAGCTCCTAATTGACGGTGTGTTTGTCACTGCTGCTCTTTAGCAGTGCATTGGCCCACTGAGTTTCTGCTGATACCAACATTTATAAAAAACTCTTGGCAATCAGAGAAACACTGTGGCTTTTGCAACTGATTATTACTGGAACAAAAACAGAAAAAAAAAAGAATTCTAACCTTTGACAAAATATTCCCTGTTAGGTCCAATCAGGGTGTTGTAGGGATAACCGTAGTAAGCCAACGTGTAGGGATCACACTGGTACACGTAGTTCTGCTGAGTAGCCTCTGGAGTGGCAGGAACTCCCCCCTTAGAGGCCTTCTGACGAGAGTATTGCTCTTTATCAACTGGCTTGGCGAGCGTCACTTCGATGCAGGACCCTTCCACCTCTGTGTTGTTGAGGTGGTCCATGGCCAGGACGGCATCCTCCCGAGAGGTAAAGTGGACGAAGGCGTAGTCACGGATTTTCTTCACACGTTCAACACATCCAGGGTTCCACTGGCTGAATACCTGCTCGTCAGAGAAAGTATGGGTAGTTTTAGCTTTGCCTGATATACTGAAAAACAATACCAACTTCTACCTCTTTATGTGAGATATCATTGTAACTTGATTAAATCATATAGTGAAACTTGTAAACTGATCAGTCAGCTAATCTCACCTGTCTAATAGTCTCCTCGCTAGTCTCCATCATTAGATTCCTGACGTAAAGGATCTTCACTGTTTCCATCACGTCTTCATCCACATCAATCTCCGGCTCAGCCCAGTCCACTGCGATCTGGTGACCCCACAGCTGAATACGTCCAGGCATCAGCTTCCTGCGAGCCATGGCGGCTGCACGATGTGACTCATACTCTACAAAGGCGAAGCCACGGTTCTTCATCTTGTCTGCAGCGCTGGCATAAACTATCACATCTAGTACACCTTCGGTTACCTTCGAAACCTCCTCTAAAATCTCCTCACGCTTTTTGGTCTTCGGGATGCCACCAATGAAAAGACGGCAGTTGTCCACGGAGGAGCACACCCCCAGTAGCCGACCAGGGCGCACCTCATAGTTGTTGAGCTCCCGCACGGCACGTTTGGCCTCATGTTTCTCTGTGTACATCACAAATGCATACCCTCTGTTCTTCCCATCAAAGTCCATCATCAGCCGCATCTCATAGATGCGTCCTACGGACTCAAACACTGGGACCAGCTCATCCTCATAAACGTCCCGCGGGATTTTGCCCACAAAGATTTCGCACCCCCGCGGAGGAGATGGACCATTCCAACCAGGAGGGGGGCCATATTTACGCTGACCATTTTCCTGGACCATAGTGTAGCCAGTGCGCTCCATCAGGGCCACCAGTGCAGCCTCATTGGGAGCACCTGCAACACCCTCAGGGATGTCGATCTGTCCATGGAGAGAGAGGTGGGGGGCACCAGAGGAGGGCTTGGAGGGTTTGGTGGGTTTGGACGGGGTGGCGTTATTGCTCATGGTCGACGATGAAGCAGAATCTTCGGCTGTCATTCTGACAAAACCATCCAATCAGATCTGGGGCCTGAGGAGGGCAAACAGAGACAAGTTCGTCAAATTACATTGAATTGTATCAACCAACTGTTATCCAAGAGAGAACAGAAAACACATGAAGGATGAAAAATAAGAAGAAAGGATTAATGCTCAGAAGGTAGTTGTTGAAACAAAATCATTATCAATTTGCAGACACAATCACATGCAAGATTACCTATGTAACAAACACACATAATGTGACCTGGACAGAACAGTGAAAATACAGCATCTATAAATCCCCGGGGCACCTTCCCTTATCAGCAGTTTTACAACCTTGTTTTGTTGAGTTCCTCAGATCCCTTGCTGACCTCTGACCCCTATCAGGGAGAATAGAGGGCTGTAAACCCTGAAACCTCGAGCTCAAGGTTCATTGAGTACAAATAGGTCACATGCTCATTATGTGTGTGTGTGTCAGAAGTTTGTGTAAAATATGACTCCATACTGTGACAGTAATTTGGTCTTACACAGGCACCTGTTGCACACACACACTCACCATGAGATGGAGTTGGACTTTCAACCTCACCTTATCAATAATAATGTTATACAGTTTGTGCAGCTTTTTTCTGTGTGTGTGTGTGTGTGTGTGTGTGTGTGTGTGTGCACCACTTCATTAAGAGCTGCAGCCCTATAGGAGGAACAGAGAACAATCAGAAATCGGCTTCCCGAGCATAAACCTCTTATTCTGTTGTTTTCCGTCACTGCCAGTGTTCAGAACGGAAAAAATCCACTGCATTTTAAATCCCCAAATCTCCACGCTGCATACAACACTGAAGCAACAAATCACAGCAACCTCCAAGGCAAACTCCTTTTCTAGGACTCAACGTCATGAAAGCAAATAGGTCAAATAAAATTTAAAAAAAGAATGTCTTGCTAGTTAGGCAAGCAATGAGTGTGTGTTTTTGTGCGTCATAACATTGCCTGGACTTTGATGGAGATAGGTGAGGCAGTCAACAAAGGTAAAGCACTACAAAGCCTAGCAACCATGGTAACATACACACTCATTTGACCTGACCCAACATCCCACACACACACACACACACACACACACACCATGGCTAGAGGGCTTAGAATTACCTGCAAACTAGTTCACACCTCTTCCACAGAGGAAGCAACAAGGATGCAAATGTCAGATTGACAGAATAAAAAGAGAGATGCTTATCTTTAAAAAAATGCACAGTAGACATAGCATATAAATTTAAAGTAAACTATTATTGAAGTAAACTATTATTTCATTCGTTTATTGTGATGTATAGAAGACAATAAAAACATGGGATCAGTGGAAAACAAAACAACAAAAACAAAGAGTGGGGAAACAGGATGATGTTTCCTCCTTCTGTCTTTAGGCAGCATTATGTTGCTGCATGTTGACACAGGTCAAGATGACATTAGATCATATAAAAATACTGATTTAGGCAAAGTTAGGGGGGCATCTAATATGAAGAGATGTATTTTGACTCTGCTCAACAAGGATGCAGTTCCCTTTATTGCACAAAAAATAAAACACATCACACTAGGTTTTCGCAGCAGCTTGCTACATTAAAACAGCATTTTTATGACTTGTTTCTCTGTTGTCTTTTCTCTCTGCCTCTAAAGCTCAATGTGCCCTCCCTCTGTTCCTTCTATCGTGTGAAGTGCTAACATGACTCCATCTCTTATCAGCCTTATCTTGCCAGACTAATGACAAAGGGAGGACAATATTCACTTTGGGAGTTCTGCTCGGTGATAAAAAGAAGCTATGTGACACTATGAGGTCGACACTTTGTACAACGTACTGTAGTCAGGGTGAGACTCGCTTCTCTGGATATTTTGTGTGTGTCAAAAATATGATATATTCAGTGTTCAGCCGTAGCATGGGGTAACCACTTCCTGCTTTTGACCCTTTGGAGATATTTCTAACTTCCTCAGTGCTGACCACTGTTGTGCTGAGGTTTTCCTTTCTTATGAGAGACTCAGGAAATCACAGCACTTAGCGTGAAGCGAAACTGGTCTGTTATAATCTCTCTTCCTTTGCAAAAAAAAAAAAAAGAGAATGGGGAGTGAGTATGTTGGATCTTTTGGCATTTCAGTGTATCTGAAAAAAAAACATAAAAACTATGATAACAAGGGGTAACAAAGGAAACAGGAAAGTAACAGCATGGAAGAGGGAAGAGAAAAAATATTAATAAGAGGCAAAGAAAAAAAAACAACACACAGCTCTGACCTTGTACATAGGTGTATGCAATCATGTGTATGTTTTAGTGTGTGTGTGTGAGAGAGAAGGGGGGGGGTCTGAGGCAGCGGCAGGTAAATGATTAACCTTGGTGAAGACAAATCCCAACCTTTACTCAGAGAGAGCATAAAGATTTACAGATGATGTCTCAGTGAGTTAAAAAAATAGGATTTTAAAAATAAACCTGAGTCACGACCACTTCACTGTACATGTGAGTCCAGCACAACACAGCTAGCAGCAAGTAGGTAAAACACGGCTCAGACACAGAGTTCACCTGGTCAAAGGTTATGAACTCAGAGAATTATGGGAGGGACGGGCCAGCTAGCCTGTGCACAGCAAGTGAAGGAAGTTAAAGAGCAAGGTGTTGATTGTGTTCCGGTAATTGCAGTGGAGACTGCCCATTACATTGTGTTTATGATTGATAGAAGCACCTGATTCGCTACGTATTAACAGCGCGTTACTGGGGACTGAATTGTTTTATGAGCAGACGAAAAAGCTTTTACTATAACCATAACACCATAAACAGAGTGACTGCTGCTGGCAAGTCCTTCAACCTTTTTCTTCAAATAAGCAAATGAGTCATGGCGTAGTTACTCACGGCTAGAAAGACAATGACCATTAGATTCTTCATGTCACTGACCTGATGTTAAATCAACAGTGCTGTCATGTTTTCTTCTCAGGCAAATGCACAGATCTTGTCCAGAGGTTAACAAATATCTCTTTTGGTTCCCAGTTAACTGCAGATTATGGAGCAAAGCAAATCCATGTGTACGTTCATCAGTATGGAACAATGCAGCTCTCAGTTTGCTGCTCTATCCTGAGTGACACTGATCCAGTGCGCTGAAGAAATAGGCCTGAGGAAGCTGCCATCTTAGCCACACACGTGAACACGTGGAGCCTCACAGCGTCCACCCAGCAGCCCCTAACAACAAGGTCACAAGGCAGCAGAACAGGATCAATGAAGCACCAACGCTTGAGAACTCTCAGGTCCTGCTTTTCCCTAACACATAACACACACCCAATAGATAAAATGACAGCGGCTGAGATACTAAATGAGTCATGCAAATGCCATTTATGCCAACTACTAAATAATAATCTTCACACACTACACTCCACTACAGTTTCAAGTCACAGCAATTCATCCTTTAAAGATGAAGAATCCAAAACCAGAGAGAGAGAGAGGGAAGTGAGAGTGAAGAACAGCAGAAATATTGAGAAAGATATCAGAGCAGTGGGATGGTGGTGGAAAAGAGAAGGGGAAGCAGAAGCAGAGAGTGATCAGACGGGAGGATAGCTACCCCTGTTGCTTCACAGCGCTCTGCTGCTTGGCCGCCTGCTCTGGGAGTGTTAGTCCACCTCCATGAGAGACAGGTACAGCAGGGCACTGAGCACAGAGGCCAGCCTCCTCTACACTCACATACACGCACACACACACACACTTAAACACACACACACACACACACACACACACACACACACACACACACACACACACACACACACACACACACATGTTGAACCAAAGCTGCAAGCATGAGAGTTGAGGGTGGAGCTAAAACAGGTACTCTTTGTGAGGGTGTATGTGGGCGGATCCCAGCCTTACTTTAGGAGAAACTGTTTACTTTTAAATTATTTATTTATTTACTATAATGTTTTTTTGAGTGTGTGTGTTTGGTGGAAAGTGTTTCATTACATTTACTCAACTACTGCAGTTAAGTAGACTTTAACGGTACTTAACACCCAAAGTTGTAACACTCTCCAATTTTTCATAAAAAACAAAGATTAGAGAAAAATGTAAAGTTAAAACTGAATCCTAGGTTGGGAACCAATGCACTTAAATACCAAACTGTATTTAATTAATTAAAACCACATTACATATAATAATATATCAGCCACAGGAGCCATTTAACAAGAACTTTTAGTTTTGAAACTTAAAGTACATTTTGCTGACACGTATGTACTTCTACTTCAGTAGGATTTTGAATGTAGTACTGTTACCTGTGATGGAGTACTTTAACAAAATCCATTGGTAGTTTTTCCTCAGTAAAATAATGATGGATACAGACACACACACACACACGCACATACACATACACACACTGAAGCATGTGTAGCACAAACCTACAAATCTTGACTATGTCACTAATGAAGACACAGCAAGTGAGGTGAGTGGGAGGAGAGAGGGCTGATGGGTAATGGAGTTTTAATGGGTTTACAGGGTTTTCTGCTTAGAGTTGCAGAAACGGGACGGAGGGTCGGAAGCGTTCAAACTTGGGTTTGAATACTTCCTCATGTTGTTGTCTTACTGTGAAAGGATATTTGGAAATTCTGACTGGGAGTTACCACAACAGTGATTTATGTCATGTCAGCACAAGACTACAAATGTGTAAAAATCTGTGTGTGTGTGTGTGTGTGTGTGTGTGTGTGTGTGTGTGTGTGTGTGTGTGTGTGTGTGTGTGTGTATTTTGTACATAACAACGGTGAACATGTTCCTAGCCCAGCTTAACTTAAGCAAACAACACACACCTTCCTGGGCAGTCAAGAGAGCAGATAGAGAGACGACAGAGAAAAAAAAAAAACAGCAGGATGAGAGTTTCTGTCTGAAAAACTCCCCTCAGTGCTCTGAAAAGAGCAAGTAAAGAGGGAGTGAGCGAAGGAGAGACCAGATGGGGTGAAAGGGACAGAGAGATGAAAGTCACAGTGTGTGGTCAACAGTGTGCTGAGTTTCAGCTGCTATTGAAACCAGCTCTGCTCCTTAACGACTGAGTAAACAAGCAAGAAGAAAGTCCATTTAGCATAAAGACCAGAGACTGATGAATGGACAAAAAAGAAGAGATTAAAGCACAAATGACAGAGAGAGCTATGTATGGACTTTAGCACCTTTGGTGTGTTTGCATAATTAAAATGCCAGTTATAAAACTGTCAAATCAATTCCCATGACATTGGAAGGAGTGAAATATGAATTACAGCAAAAAGGTGTGTCCATAAAGGTGTGTGTGTAAAAATATGTATTGTGTGGGTGTGTGTCTGTGTGTGTGTGTTTGTGTGTGTATTGTGGGCACACTGTATAATCTTCAAAAGCAAAGAAAAGATTGCTTGGGAGCAGTTTCACTAAGCCAAGGAGGTCAGTCTAAATCAAAGATCAACTGTCAGTCCTTAGTGAGAGCCAATCAGGAGTCAGACACGCGTCAGAGGGTTCAGGCGTTCTGGTGACCGCACAACGGGACCATCAACCCTTCAGGTCAACAGTTAACTGTTAAACTCCACAGGAAGATCCGAGCGAGGGACGTGAAGTACATTTATCTTAATCATTGTACATTTACCCTAAATCATTTGTCAGGCGCACACACACACACACACACACACACACACACACACACACACACACACACACACTAAAACGTCATCTAGCTCCAGTTTCAAACAGGTCTGAATATGTGGATTGCAGTTTAAATTTGAAAGAATGAATGAAATCACAAGGATAACACTGGTGTTATTGTGTGTCAATAAATCAATAAATCCCCTGAAAAAGCAGAAACCAACAATATAGTAGTGCATTACTTTCCTGCTCACTCAGTTCGAAATCCATTCTTTGGAGGCATATCGATTTTTAAAAAGGAGTCTCAAATATATACTTTTCTTTTAAGGTATCTGAACACTGTAGCTTTTAGCAAACGTCGGTGTGTGAACGTGTGTGTAAAGCACTAAAAGACTAGAAAAGCAAGTGCAGTCCATTTACCAATTAATCAAAATGGTGAAAACTGTACATTTGTTGGGGACAATTTTCAGCTGCAGATTAATACACATTTGGTGCCTTAGTGAGTATTTACCATGGCATTTGAATGAAATTTGTCATCATAAGAAAAATACATAATATACTTTGTGCTTTAAACTGATGTAAATAACTGAACTGAGCTTACTTTTGTATTTAACAAAATAACACTGTCAGTGACATTGTGTGTAATTTAAAACATGCTTTCTTGGAATTAAATCATAAGTAATCACATTAGAGAGTGCTTCTTAGACTTTGTCAGTTATCTCTGATAAGCTGGCTCTCTATTAAGGCCAGGGCCACACACACACACACACACACACACACACACACACACACACACACACACACACACACACACACACACATACAGTGCAATCTGCCACATAGGCAAAAACCCTGTTTAAGCAGGAATAAAGTCAGCAGTAAAGCAGTGCTGGTAATCAGTATCTTGGCCAAAGAGCCTGTATGACTGCCATCTATTATTACAAGTCATCCATATAAGTAAATGAGTAGCGTGTCACAAGACCAGAGGTCCTGCTGTTTATTTCTGTAGAGTAGGAGTAAACCACACTGTGCTTTTCTGGAAACAGTTCCTCTCAGAAAAGCACTGAAACTGACCAAAAACAAAAAGCTTCCTGCTGTGATTTTGCAACAGCTCCATTGTTTCAGGTAGCTTTCACATTTTAGCTGTTTTAAAGAATTACTTGCTCACATCATTACCTTTGAAAATGCCAAGCAGTAAAATGTACTCTGATGATAACCACCAAATATAAAGCAGCATGAAGGAGACATTTAGTCCCATTGTGTTTTCTCTTGCACACATTCAGTACAGTATCGGAGTCAGCTTAAGCATCTGACAAAAAGCCTATAAAACAATGAACTTGATGAAAGAGAAGTGAGAACTGTGGTCGACCCCGCAGGACACATGATGTCCTCGATCTGTGGTTCACGCAGCCCAACTGTCAGCATGCTGACTACAACAGCATGAAGCAGGATGGAGAGTTAAGTCACACTGCTGACCGAGGAGAAGGAAGCTGTGTCATCTCAGGATTTCTGTTTTCTGTCCAGTCGCATTGTTTTTGAGGAGCTGTTGCACCGAAGTGCGGCTCTATCAAGAAGATAGAGTTCTGTACAGTTAGTGAACAACATTATGCTGTTCATCTTCTTGATACATCGATGAATCATTTGGGCTATATATATATATATATATAT
>NW_019525135.1:769216-819216 GCF_002814215.2 Seriola lalandi dorsalis | reverse complement strand
TAGCCAGTTCAAAGTTTACAGATGGAGAAATCTCTTCTCTCCCCCAACAGAGTGTAAAAAGGTTGGAGTGAAGGCCGCACACAGCAATAAACCTATTTTAAAAGGTGGAGGAGAGTGTGATCCAAACACCAAGATGACTTTATTGCCAGCACACTGTATCTCACAAACACACACTCACACATCAAGTCAAGGCAAGTTTATTTCAATAGCCTAGTTTAACATACAATGTCTCAACAGCCTTCACAAGCTCACACCAGCAGTTCCCGACTCTAGGTAGCACTCATGAACAGAATATAAACATTTATATAACAGAATCCAACAATTGGACTCTAATGATGAAATCACCAAAAGATGCCCAGTGTGTCCAATAAAGACGTCCACACACACACTAATGCCACAAAAGCACAAAGTCATGCACTGAACAGGAGATAGCCATCAGCTCAGGGGTAATAGACGTGGGGGAACTGGCCCTGCAGGTCTGATATGAATCCATACACAACTGTAAGAAGCCGTACACAAACAGCTTTGCAACGGTCACTGAGACCGATGGGAGGATGTTAGAGTCTGAAGAGGAGTCTGCCGTGTCTGTGTGTGCTGTCTTGTTGCCAACCAAACAGAGAGTAACGCACACATAGTTTAGTCAAACTCAACACACACGCTCCCGTACAGTACGTATATCTGAACCTACATTCGGAGGTTGTATCAGCTGATATCAGTGAACTGCTGATGCATAATCTTGCTGCGCACCTTGGCACACATACAAAGAAGACACTGCAGATCAGTAAATTAGTCATTTTATTTTATCTTATTTTATTGGCAGCATATGTATGTAAATGTAACTTTTCTCTTTTTTATTATTTATGTTCCTATTGATATTATATTTCACAATAATTACATTTTTAATGATGTTTACTGTTAAAAAAAATAAGGCTTATTGTCCAACAGACATATCCTCGTCATACAATGTTTTCAATAACACGTCTTTATGTAAGGAAAATAACAATTTTGGCCAATGTATTGTTATTTCATTATTATTCTTTGAAGGTTTCATATTGGTGTTATTGGCTCTAGCATACATGCATGCGCAGCCACACACTCATAAGCACACAAACACACATTCACAGGCTATATTGTGTGCCTGTTTCCATTTGGTATCAGTGGCCTTTCAAACTGATAATTCTGTTTAAAAAGTGATTAAGATTGGGGTCATAGAAACTACTATGAAGCGAGCCGTTCACTTCAGTACACATGGTTGATGATGGTTAATACCTATGATCCGCAAGGAACTACATTTTTTAAAACATCTGAGATTTACTGTCAAACAGTATGTCATCAAAAGCAAAGGTCAGCATGGATGTCGGCAGAAACGCTGAATGCAAAGAGGTACGGTGCTGTGTTGTGTTGTATGTAAACTTCACTAACTGCTAATGCAAACATAAACATTAGAGAAATGTGTGTGTGTCTGGAGATGTGTGTCGGCCCTGCATGGCATGTGACACAGCTGACGGGCTTCAACTCAACTAAGTGCTTGTTTGTCAGGAAAATAATTCCAACAGGCAGCAGATTACACCTTCATCAGCAACACTTCAGACATCAGCATCTGTGCTAGTGAGTGTCTGTGTTTCTCTCTACCAGCTTTTTAATATCTCTGTTTACCTCTGTATCTGTTTATAAATGGAAAGTTACACAAGTACTAATATAGCCGTTAAAAACATTTTTGTTAGCTGAAACAAAAATCAAGACTAAAAGACTCCAACTGATACAAGATGAGATTTTCTTTTAATGCAAGAAAGTTCAAGATTTTTGTCCATCGCTTTATGTGGAGAAGATATTTCAAAAAAGATCAGACGCAGGCCTCAGAAATCTAATAACTAAATCTGAAATAAAATTAACAAGGATCTCTTTCATTTCCACAGAAAGAAAACTGAAACTGAACATTTGAATATGACATGAAAAATACCAAAAACAAAACTTGGACTTAGACTGAACATTCAAAATGAATTGAAAATAAAAAAAATATGGAAAAATAATTAAGAATCAATGCCCTGCTTTACTTTTTTTACTGAACTCAAACCACTACATAATATATTTTAAGCGTCAGTGTCAAACTAAAATAAATATTTCCTCAGTCAGAGCATAAGTACTTAAAACTGAAATATAAAGAAAATGATCTAAACTGGATCCTCAATCTCAGGTGACCCTCTCATCAAAGTCCCAACAGAGGGAACAAACACTGCAGGGTGTCACACACTTGCATTCATCTGAACACACACAACGCACAGATCACAGTGCGTTTGTGTGTGAGACGGATGTAACCTGTCCAGTGTAAAGTGTAAAAATGCTGTTCTGCTTAAAAACTCCTGAGAGATTAAGACTTTTCATATCTGCCTCCGTTCTGCTGTAACGCTTCCTCCTTCACCTCACATCCTGTAACCACTGATAACCAATCCCAGTGTCCCACTTATGATTAACAAAAATGACTCAGCACAAAAAGAGAGCCTTTCTTCCCTGCTACCGTGCACGTACACACACACACACACACACACACACACACACACACACACACACACACACACACACACAGGATCTGACATTAAAGTCCTGCATTTTTTTTTCTTCCATCCTGATGAAAGAAGTTTCCCCTTTTGCCTAGAATTTGATCAGCTGACAATCCAGTCATGTGGCTTGTCACTATCCAATGGCAGAGCAGGAGCATTGTGTGTTTAGGTGCTACAATCAGAGCCAAGGTCAAGGAGACACGGAAGGAGAGAGAAAGAGGAAGAGAGACGTCTGAAGAAAAGATTTGAAGGAGCTAGAAAAACTTAAAAAACAGCATCGCCCTTATGACTTATAACCACAGTGAAGCCACTTATTATCTGGCCAGTGACCAATAACCACTATAACGTCAACATGGATGACTGTCCTCACACCCAGAATCTGTCATGTGATGGTGTGTAAGCAGCATGTGGATGAAATACCAGACCCTGCTGAATTATGAGCACAGGTGGATTTTATCTTACAACTAAGGTCTTGCTTTTGCAGTTTTGGTTTCATACTGTTCCATTATTATTATTATTATTACATGTAATGTGCCATCTTCAATGCATCTAGCAGTACATTCCAGACGGGCAGGTTGAAAGTAAAGCCACACTTCAGCCACAGTATGTAAATCACTTACTTGGAAATGAAAGAAAAAGTGACACAAAGCAATCGATGATTGTAATGGACATTTCAGGAGTTTCAACTTTTGAATGCGGAAAGTAATGTACATGCCACGGACACTTCTTTTGGGGGATTTTGGCCTCACTATACGAGTGCGACCACGGCCAGACAATCCGACAGTCATTGCTACTTCACACAGTTGTTGGCCTGGGGTGCAGAGGTGAGACCATGGCTCTAAAACTCTTTTTCTTTTTAAATTCTTCACATAACTACTTAAGTTGTTTATTACAGCCACTATAAACACTTGGATCTCTGGATGTGGTCAGATAACATTTTGTACAAACTAGTCCATGTGAAGCAAACCCCTGCCCTTTATCCACCTCCGTCACCAGCTAACCAGCTATGACTTGGTGCTGTTCAGTCTCATCCCCTGACTGATCCTGTCTCTGCTGTGTGCACCATCTCTGTATATTTATTATAACATGGCAGGATGATTACGCAGCATTCAATATGTGTAATTACAAGCATGTAAATAACACGAGTACATCAGAAAGCAGTGTCTCCTGATCGGAATTTCACTTCATTAATTGTAAAGACGTTTTATCTTCTAGCAATCTTAAACCTGCAATTTTCACCGTTCCTTGTGTCCTGGGAAGAGAAATTGTTCTCCATCACACGTGCACACACACACACAAAGAGAGAGAAAGTGATCAGAAAAATGAGAAGGTAAGTAAAACAGGCAGATCAGAGCTGAATGTAAAGCTGGTGGAATTCAGTGCCAGCCAACTCCAGCTAACGCCCCCTAAATACAGAAACTAAACTAAGAACCTAAACTCACAATAGCTAAAGCGCTAAACAGTGTCACGCACACCACACCGAAACACAGGTTTTATGATGAAAAAAAAAAAAACGCTTTGTAATCCACCTGTTCACCTGCTCTCACACTGAATGACGAGCTGAAACTACCTGTGGAACAAACAAAGAAGAGAAAGGGAAAGGGAGTGTGAGAACGTAGGAGAGAGGGGACAAGTGTGAATGATAGATGAGAGGATGAGAGAGAGAGAGAGAGGAGGGATGAGCCTGTGTGTCTGCACATGCAAGTGTCTGTGTCTGTGTGTGTGTGTGTGTGTGTGTGTGGCCTGAACATGCCTATTCTGTGCCATTTTGTGAATGGGTTCACAGAGTGAGTCTCGGCCCATGGAACATTCCATTCTGGCAGGATGGAGGGCAGAGTAGCTGTGTGTATGCATGCATGCAAGTGTGTGTGTGTGTGTGTGTGTGTGTGTGTGTGTGTGTGTGTGTTTTATGGTTGGGTCTTATCATGAGCTGCAGTGTAGTAGCGGTAGTTTCTGTCCCCCTCACCTACCGTACTCACTTCCACACACTCGCACACCTCAACACTATCCACATTTGCTTGCCTTCCCTGCCAGAATCAAATCACCCATTGCACGTACACACACACACACACACACACACACACACACACACACACACACACACACACACACACACACACACCTTGCCTCTTGGCCTGCGGTCCAGACAACTAGCCCATTGTGTGTAGCAACAGGTATGCAGAGAAGAGTCTGTTTGAGAACAGGGCAATTGGATGCTTGGTGTGCGTGTGCGTGTGCGTGTGCGTGTGCGTGAATGCGAGCTAAAGGTTAGGTTAAAAATATTTAATTTAAAGTCTAATTAGGTCTAATTTAAAACAGCACTCACATACCTGTATGTTCATTAGAATAATTGCTAATCACTGTTATTGTTCCTCATGTCCATACTGTCTTCAAACACACTTCCCTAAAACGATTGTAATTTAATTTCTGTGCACAAATTGTAGACACTATAGGGAAGGGATCTCTTCACAATTCAACTGTTACAAACTACAAACTTAAGCTTTTAATGTAGATATGGGCATTGAAGACAAAGTTATCCTTTAATATGCCCATGTTCACACTCAATCTAACCCTAAAAAAAGAAAACCTCCATCCAGCTAAAGGAGTCAACAGGCAGAGGAAGAAACTAGCAGTGAAATGAAGCATAATAACAGCATTAGCGTATGAGCAGGTTGGAGAACAGAGTAGGGAGGGAGGAAGGAGGCGAGCAGGATAGGAGGAGAGGATGGAGGGTTCAGCAGTGTCACCGCATGGGGGGGAGGGTTGGAGGGGTTACGCGGAGGTGAAAGGTTGACCAGCAGAAGGCAGGGGAGTAAGGAGAAAAGGGGGGGAAGAGGAGGAGGAGGAGTGTTGATCCAGCCTTCACACTGTGTGGATGTCACCTGTTTACACACTCAACAGTGTGTGTCGGTCCTGCCACGTTCTCAGAAGAGAGACAGTTGCGCAATATCTCATCTCAAGGGCTCTCTCTATTAAAAAAGAAATAAAAAATCCATCAAGTCTGGTGGTATCAATCCTGATAGCAGATAGTTATGGTTTAATTTGTCCAGGTTCACTGTAACACTCGCTCTGGGCAATCCCTGTGAACGGTTTTCAGTGGACATACTTTCCACTGAGGAAATAGGCCCGATTTCCATCCCGAGTCCTGCATGTGATTAGGTTCAGTCAACAAAAGTACTTTGCATTAAGGTTAGGGAGAGATTGTGGTTTTAGTTAAATGTGTCACACGCTCATCACTGCAGACTTTTTCAGTATTAAACAGAAATGTTTCCCTAATTAAGTGCTGTGAGTCCCTACACATAAGTTTACACATAATTGTTATATAAGATACTTTAATGAACAAGCTTATTATCTCTAAATTAGTAGCACATAAACATCATTTCTAGGTCACAGCGTTGCACCTGTCAGTCAAATAGTGTGTGACATTATTATAACCTCTTAGGGAGGAAGTCAGGGATGGTTGTAGGGCCAACAAACTTTAATATGAGTGTATGACTTCTATATTGGACACCCTTGTTCACAGCCTATTTCCTACCAGCAGTCAGTGTTGTATCGTTTTAGCCATGACCATGATGTTTTCCTAACCTTAACAAACCAGTTTCTGTTCGCAGCGCTAACCAAAACATCACAATCAATACTGCAGATCAGAAAAGTATAATCTGCATTATCATTTTTCATGGTTACAATGAGCACTGACAAACTATGTCGTCCTGCCCAACAACCTACCAATCATTTTTTACATCTAAGTGACAAAGGCCTCTAGTGGCCGCACAGGGAGGAGGTTGGCGCGGCTGAAATTATCAACAAAATGTTGATTTAAACACAGGACGCTGCTGTTCATTGTCCTGTTTCAAGCCGTCAGCCAACGTTGGTTTCTTTTTAAGCGTGACCACGATCTTTCCATAATCTTAACGGTAGTTTTGTTATTGTAAACATGATGACAAAGGTGACCTTCATAAAGCAGTCGCGTTAACCCTAACCATGATCTTTCCCTAATCCTTGTTGGGAAAGTTGTTTTTCTGTCTAAACCTAACCAAACCTGAATCACAGTGATGTCACATCATAAAACAGATGTGACTTGGAGGAGTGAAAGGACAGGAACAGATAATAAACACCCCCACCCTGGACAGATTGCAACTAAATTTCTTTTCCTCTACGATGAATTGTTACATCAACCTTTCCTCGTACTGTTCACCTCCAGCCTTACTTTTTGTCATTTGAAATTCCTTGCCGTCCAAATTATCTACTGGTGTAAGTCGTTTTTTCATGTTTCCTCTGCATTTGTGCACAAACTGAACATGTTAATAATATTTTTTCCACTTCTCTGAATTGAAGAGCTACCCCCGTTTTTTACTAAACTACCTGTACAGTATGTACAACCCTCATTTTGACCTGTCTCAACTTCCCCTTGACTCGCTGCTGTTCAGTGTTTGGTCCGATCAGAGGGGAGCTGAAGAGGGAGGTCCAGGGGGGGAGGCGATAGAGAGGAAGAATGTGGCCATTGTGCTTTCCAGGTATGTGTGTGTGTGTGTGTGTGTGTGTGTGTGTGTGTGTGTTTGTGACAAACAGAAAGAGGGAGAGAGGAGAGAGAGGGTGATCAGATCTTGTTACAGGTGTTTCATAAACAACACAATAGTGCTAACAGGTTCTCTCTCTGCTGCATTAGTCGCTTTACACTGCAGCTTTAGGTTTCTGCTTCAGTGTTGGTGGATTAGGATTATGACTTTGTCACACACACTAGACTGAATCTATGCTTCCTCATCATGAGCATGAGATGGTCATGTGACAGTCATGTGACATATACTTTGTGTGTGTGTGTGTGCGTGTGTGTGCGTATAACTAATGCCGTTCAAGCTGTTTCTCTTCCTTTTGCCGTTTAACTTTTGTAAAATGAAAGAAACGAAAGAGAGTTTTTATTTTTACTTTCTGTTGCCCTGTGTTCCTCTAACGTTGTCTGTCTTCCTGAAACCAGAACTGGCACAAACACAATACTAAGGTCAAGGTAGAAAAAAAAAACCTTTCGATATACAATCTTGCTTTGGATGTCTGTCTGTCCCTTTTTTTTGTAGTTGTGGAATGTGATACAGTGGTTTGAGAGATAAGTATCATTCTGAAAAATGGTTCACCTCCTGAACCTACTTGCACAATCAGTAATGAACCCACAGCCACTGTATGACAGACACACACACACAGAGAAAGACACACAGGTGCATTTGAATAATTATCACTGTCACATACTAACCATTTAACTGGAATCTATTTTTGGTTTTGGTGTTTTGCGTGAGGCAGTTTTAAAGAAGTGTCATCACTTCATCAGGTCTGACGGGCACCTCAACACACACACACCTTAAACTTGTGGGAGTATTTACAGTATTCACAAGGAAGCCGGTCGACTGTCAAGATGCATGACACACACACACACGCACGCACACACACACGCACACGCACGCACACACTGTCCTCCACAGTAAGTTAGTAAGGGAAACTATAACTTTTATGTCACACAATAGCACCTGCACGCTATCATCATCCCGCTACATCCACTAAAATTAGCACCTGCAGGTTTTGATTAGTTTGTGTTTTTTTGAGGAAAATAATCCCTAGTGTTATCACGTACTATCACATAAGGTGTGAATTAGATATTAAACATCTTGTTGAAGGAGAAGGTTCATCATAATGTGATGCTTCTGTATTTTGTCGTTGACATTGACAGTCCACAAACTACAGTTGAAGAAGTTCGAGTCTTGTAAATGTAATTTTATAATCTGTAGATGAGAGAGTCAGAGAGACAGCTATTCTTGGAAAAAGATCAGCTGGATGTGAACTTTTATACACAGACACACACAGACACACATACACACACACACTGGAACTGCACACAAATGGAGAATATATGAACAGGCACGTGCATTCACACATGTATATGCTCACACAACGAAATCTCGTTTGTATAACAACAGGACACCAAAGGCAAACTGGCACCCTGCTCAACCAGTTTCTGAAACACACACACACACACACACACACACACACACACACACACACACACACACACACACACACACACACACACAGGCAACTAGACAAGACAGCAACTGATCACACACACACATCCCCACAAAAAATAAACATCGAGTCCCCATCGCACAACCTTGTAGTGAAGGTTACAGCAGTCAGCTGGGTCAGAGTGAACACTGGACCAGCTGAAGAAATGTCCTTCCAGATACCCACTGTGTGTGCATGTGTGTGTGTGTGTGTGTGCGTGTGTGCGTGTGTGTGTGTGTCCTCCAGATGAGAAAACACACCATGTCCCTCAACTAGCCTTGTAGCAGAACTGTTAAAACGTTAAGATTGAAATGAGAAACAGACAGAAAGGACAGAAAAAGAGACACATGACGAGTTCCCAGCCAACCTGTAGGATGATGGGACGTGTAGTCGCTGTAGGTTCTTCTGCCGCCGTTCAAAAGAAATGATCCAGCTTGTCACTTTCTCATCTTCCCTTCTTCTTCCTCTCCTCCTTAATGTCTGTCTGTCAGGTTCTCTCCGGCCTCTCCTTCGCTGTCAAGGCACCTCCTTTCTTCAATGACAGGTCCACCAAAGCACAATCAGTAGAGATCTCAGACACATCTAACAAACACAGTACACACACACACACACACACACACACACACACACACACACACACACACACACACACACACACACACACACACACTGAGATAGAGGACAAGTCAGAGTTTCTGTTCTCCTTTTGGTTTTTTTTTGGATTCTGACTCAGATCCTCTGTGTTTGTCCTCTCCTCTCCTCTCAGTCACGACAGCGCTTGTAGACGCAATAGCAGGAGACAAGAGCGAAGGTGGGTGGGGGGCACAAGGTCTTGGAGTGGAGGAGAGGGCAGAAGGTGGTGGAGTTGAAGGAAAGAGTAAGAGAGAGAGAGAGAGAAAGAGAGAGAGAGAGCAATGGTGGGTGGGTGAATGGGGGGGCAGTGGTAATTAGTGAGTCGGTACCTGACTCTCACTGACATAAGCCCCACATTCCTCAGAACCGAGAAGGTTGGGGGGGGGGGAAGAAAAAAGTTCTGAAAACACAGACCAACACACTAATGATCCCCGGAAACACATCAGAGAAAAACCCGCTTCATCCAGAAAGAAACAAAAACCTGTCTTCCTTACAGCACACCATAGCTGACGAGTCATTCAAGTCAAGGTTGCATGATGGTAAGTGAAGGTGCTGCTGCTGCTGCCGCTGCTGCCGCTGCTGCTAGAGCTGCTTGAGCTGGAGCTTCGGCGTCCGTCACCTAAACTCTCCAAACACTTTATCTTGTGTTCAGGTATTTAGTCTTCTCTTCCGTCTCTTTTCATTTCAGAAAATCTCTCTCAATCTTTCTCTCCATCTGTTCGTCTCTCTCTCTCTCTGTCTCTCTTTCTCTTTCTCTCTTGAACTGTGTATGGTGTACACACTGCCTTCTCCTAAAACTCACCAAACCAGAATCTGACTGCCCAAACCCCCAACACACACACCTCCCTCCCTCCTTCCCTCCCTCCCTCCTATCATTCCGGATGGGAAATGCTATCCTCCTGTGGCCCTGGCCAATCCGTGTGTGTGTGTGTGTGTGTGTGTGTGTGTGTGTGTGTGTGTGTGTAAAAAAAAAACAGCCAGACCTGAATCATAGCAGCCAGGGCAGCATACTCTAAAGGAGTTTCCTGCACACCTAGTCCAAAACCTCGCACCACATGATCCCATCCACCACATGCTTATTACTGATGATCACACACAAACCAGCCTGCACTCATTCACAAACATATATACACCCTTGAGGTCATGATGACACGCTGTCTTCATGTTATTATTACGTAGATACTGTGCGGCACTGATCCCTCTGTAATGACATCTCTCAGTAATAACATCTCGTTCACGTCCTCTCAGATTTCTTGTGTCTCACTGTCACAGGATGACACAGACATGACTGACTTCTGGAGGGGAAAGCTGAAACTTTAAATGTCTAATGTAAACAGTTTCTCCCTTTTGTTAAACAGGGCTCCTGCTGTAAACCTGAAGTGAAAGTAAAACAGTGAAGATAACCAAAACTATACCAGCTCAACTGGAGTTTCTTATTCTCCACCTTCATATTTCATTCCCACCCCACCCCACTCTTTATTCTCCTTCAGTTTTGGCAATATCATACTTGTTTGATCACGTAGAGAAGTTTCAACACTCCAGACCTCCAGCGTTCACCTCTCATTCAACGTGTGCGCGCGCGCGCGCGTGTGTGTGTGTGTGTGTGTTTGCCTACCTGAATTCCTTGTAGAATTTGGCGTAGGCGGGGCTAAGGTACTTCCTTCTTCCTGATCTCAGGTGCGTGGTGAGTGCGACGTCTTAGTGACAACCAGTTGTCATGGAAACAATTAGAGAGAGAGAGAGGGAGAACTGAACAGTAACAACCGTGTTCAACCAACTGACAGACTGAGGACAGAAGAGAGAAGTGAGGAAGCTGGATTTCTGTTTAGAGTAACAACACACACACACACACACACACACACACACACACACACACACGCACACACACGCACACACACACACACACACATGCATACATTCAGATAAAGTCCCTGTACACATTGCACACATCCCCAGTAGGGAACTTGCCTGTGTGTGTGTGTGTGTGTGTGTGTGTGTGTGTGTGTGTGTGTGTGTGTGTGTATAGGAAACTGAGATTGAGTCAGACGTGCTCACACAGAGAAATAACGTTTCAACACAGCAGCTGAACTCTGGTAGGGAGGAGGCCCGGGCCGTTGGACGTGTTGCTCAATACATTTGACTTTAATGCTTACTTAACAGATCTCACAGGCCTTGAATGATGCGCACAAATACAGACACATATGTAATATTAAGTTAAGTCTCTATAACTATACTACAACAAGCCGGCTGCAGAGTTCACAGATGACCTTTGGTATCACGTAAAAAGTTTATCTTTAATATCACAGGTGGGAAGTAGTTCATTGGTGTTAAGTCATCACTATCTGAGTAACAGTGTGCAGGCAGATACAGCTTACAGTATTTACATGTGTATGACAACAATATCCAGTGGTTTTAGCTAATTAACGATTTTACTCATTGTTACTGCTGTCAATTTTCCCAAATAAACCAGTTTTAGACTGACTGTGCAGACTGTGTTTTTCCCCCACCATTTATAACTGTTGCTTTTCAATCATTTCTTGACAGTATGAAAATCCACGTGCAAAGACTTGCTTAAGTTAGGTAATCCATCAAAGTGCTCTTGAAAGCCGTCTGTATTAAATAACCAGTGACGGAATAATAACTTTGACATGAGATGAATGGAAGCATCTTAAAAACGATCGTTTGCATCGTTTGAAAAATAGTCACAAGAAGTCGATAATGTGCCAATATGGTCATTTCACATCTGGTGTTATGGTTGAATAAAAAAAGGTTAACAGTAATGTAAATTGTTTGTTGCCTATGTATTTAGTCTGTGATATTGCTTCTGTATAATATAGGAAAGTACAGTAACTGTGTGAGTTCTTCAGCTTGTTTGAAATGAACCAGTGACAGGATTTTGTTTATTTTAGATTTCTATACCTTTCTTATTAGTGCTTTGATTTTGATACATAAAAGTTACCATCCAACTTTCTTGATACCAAAAATAGATCAAATTAAAGTCTTCATTAAAATCAAACTGATATTATAGTCAAATATGCAGCGTATTTCTTTCTTCATCATACCAGCTCCTGTTGAAACAACGTGCTGGGGTATGGGATAATGCAGGGAGGGATCCTTCACCAGTGGTGTATCAGTTATGGAGATAAGGGTGGTTTTATTTAAGGGAAGGGCAGGGAGGATTGTTCAAAATTTTATGATGTCTTTATCGGCTGGTGTTTCTCTATACACCTCCGCACTGTTTAAGGTCACCAATAAAGATACAAAGCTCATCAGGAGGCAGAGGTTTTGAGATTTTAATATTGAGCTGAGAAAAACACTTTGGTCACTTTTAGGGCCTTTTTTTAAATGGTATAATTTATATAAAGTAATTTATATAAACTTAGCAGAAAATTAGTTTTACTTTCCATTAAGCTATATAATAATGAAGTAAGTGGAACTCCTGTGAGTAGTATCTGTAAACAACCCTGCATTAATGGATAATTCTGGTTTATTATAAGACTTTAACTATTGTGAAATTACAGCCATTGTTTCTTTTGATTCATGATAACACCGTATTCATCAAAGTAACTGCTGAGATGTGGGAACATGGCACATCACTGTATCCTTGATCACTGTGGAAAACTCTGAGTGCACAACTATGGCAAGTACAGTAGGTCAGGAAGACTGTTAGCTTAGCTTAGCATAAACACTGGTAACAGAGGGAAACAGCTAGCAAGGCTCTGTCCAACATTAGAAAAACAACTAACAGCACCGGTAATTATACAAAATAATCATGTTATATCTCATTTGTTTAATCAATGAAGTGTAAGAGGTTGTTGTTGCCAGCTGTTTCCCCTTGCTTCCAGTCTTTATGCTACACGAAGATAACTGTCTCCTCAGCTGCTGGCTATAACTTCACATTTACTGCACACACACAGTTTTGCTATTAATCTTCTCATCTATCTCGGAGCAAAAGAGTGAATAAACATTTCCCCTAACATTAATCTGCTCCTTTAATAGTTATAGAACGGATATGTAAAACTACTTAAATAAGGTTTTACGCTGTAATAAACTGGAATGATCCATTAATGACAGCTAAATGAACTTTTAGTTTACACACACAGAGACTTGCAGACGTGCACATGCTGCCTTTTCACGGGGTGTAAACAAAAGCAAACTCTCCCCACAATAAGCAGCTCAGACCCTGCCCTGGTTGCTACACAATAGAAAGAGAGACCTGAGACACACAGAGCAGAGATTCCCAGGAAAACAGTCCAAACTGATACTCCGAACGCCTGACGACGACACAAAAAAGAGACGAGGCAGTGTTATCTATTCACTTGCAACAAGTGGGTCCAATCGAGCCGTCACACACACTGTAAGGAAAACTGAGACAGGAGGAAAACTGGCATCGTGTTACTATTGTATCTGGTGGTGAACTGGATTTTTGATGTCAAATTGTTTTGAAAAAAACGTAGTGTGTGTGTGTGTGTGTGTGTGTGTGTGTGTGTGTGTGTGTGTGTGTGTGTGTGTGTGCGTGTTTTTGTCATAGCCTACCTCTGGTGACAATTTTCCAACTAAACACCAGTTAACTGGGGACAGCTTGTCCAACTGAGGACAAAAGCCGTGTATCCAGTTTGGAAAAAGCAGATTTTTGGGTCAGTGGTTAAGGTTAGGGTTAGAATGAATGCCAGTCTCTGTGATGACCTTTGACAGTGTGTGTGTGTGTGTGTGTGTGTGTGTGTGTGTGTGTGTGTGCCAGTTTATAATCAATGTTTATGACCTTGCTGTGGATCTTGTTGTTTGAATGTGAATCTGTTGCGTGTCATCTACTATTCTATCTCTCCCTACTCTCTCTCTCTCTGATGTTTCTTGTTCTGACCTTGTACTTTACACAAAAGCAGCATTCTCCACTTTGCAACAAGCTAAAGTTAATGCTTATGTAGAAGGTAGAAGACTGTGCTGTGTGTGTGAGAGAGAGAGAGAGAGGGAGAGAGAGAGAGAGAGAGAGAGAGAGAGAGAGATGTGGGTCTAATAGACTCTAATTGGGTCTTGATGAGTGAGCAAGATCACACTGGGATCAAGATATGTGGACACCCCTGTCCACATATCTTTGTCTAGACGTTGCTTAGGCATTTTTTATTATTATTGATTTTTTCTTTCATTTAGGTTTTTTGGTCTTTTAATTAACATTTTTTCTTGACATTACATTTTTATTGATTTTGAAGAAAGGGTTGATACATGGCATCTAGTAGTAAATGGTGTGTGTGTGTAAAAAAAAAACAGCCAGACCTGAATCATAGCAGCCAGGGCAGCATTCCTCTAAAGGAGTTTCCTGCACAGCTAGTCCAAACCCTCATGTAGGAAAGGAGGAATATCAAGAAGTTCAATGACTAATGATATAAGTTTTACGTACAAAAGTGAAAGACCAGGTCCACGATATAATAAAAACAAAACCTGTCACATCCACATAAAACTAAAAGCCACTTTTCACATGTCAATTTTTACCTTGAATCAATGGGACTCATGGGATGCTATCCCTACCACTACATTTACCCAATGTTTTAAACCCTGTGCTTTAGCTATTTACAACACCTCAAAACAATTCTGGAGGCTGTGATCATACCCACCATAACATCTAAGGAATTACTGAACCAAATCATCCACTCAGGGCCTCAACAACTTTCACCAAATATTGTCTCAATAATGTAAATTTAGAGCCACCAGGACACCCATACAATAACATTTTAGACAAAAGTATATTTCCATTGCATTTATGGAAACCATTTAGGTTCCTTTCTGTTTCAATGTGACAATGTTGACGCGCACAAAGCCAGTTAAAGAAATGATTTCCCAGTTTGGTGTGGAAGACCGTGACTGGTCTGTTCTCAATCCAGTTCAACAACTTTGGGTTGAACTGGAACGTCAACCATGACTGATCATTCAACATCAGTGCCCAACCTCAGTAACGCTCTTATATTTAGAGGAAAGCCCTCCCAGGAGAGTGGAGGCTGTTGGAGCAGGTTATTAAAGTCCATAGTCTTGATATGCTTGTCTTCAACAGCCGTGTGTGGGTGGAATATTCGAGTGTCCATATACTTTTGGCCATAGTGTGTAGCACACAAGGCCCTTTTTTCGCAGTCGATCAACTCAAGGTCAGTCAAGTGGACAACACACACACACATACACACACACACAAAAAAAAAAAGAAAAGTGGAAATACTGTGTGTGATTGAATCACATTAGTGTGTGAAGTTGGAGGGTTGTGAGTGTGTAGGTAAATTGATTAAGTAAAGAGTGAGAAACAAAGAGAGAGAAACTCCTTGCAGCACCGTACAGCTTCCCGTAAAGATTAGACCTTTATTGAGAAAATTCCAGGTCGGCTTACAGCCGCACGACCCGCCGTCTCCTACCGGGCCGATTATTGAATATGCCATTACACACACAAACACACACGCACACACACGCAAACCCAACACATGCAGAGCAACTGGAGCCCTGTTGTGAGGCGACATTGATGACGCGTGTTGGATGGGATAATCTCTCCAGCTGTACTCTCACCCGTGGAGAAGTGAGGCTCATTTAGGTCTAGAAAACTCACGGAGGTTTTTTTTTTCCATACACTGATGAACCCCTTCCTGCTTTTTTTTTCTGGCAACTTCTGTAGCTTATACCGAGAACTGGTAAACTACACAAATCAACTTCGTCTGGTCTCTTACAACTGAATAAGAGACTAGGTTCAAGTCAGCCCGAGCTGTTTTTCAAAACAGCAGCAGAAACACTGATGTGAAGAGTTTTTATCTAAGTAGTCAGAGCAAACACAGGCCAGAGAGTGGCTTTGAAATGGGTAACACACACAGGAATATGGCTGCGCTGTAACCCTGGTGAACCTCAGAAATGTGTCTCCCTCTGTTGGTCTTGTAAAGACGTTACATAGCTTTTATTTATGGCATCAGTTTAAAGAGGAGAGGCTTTTCTTACAGGCAGGACTATGACTACTAGTCTTTTCCTGAAGCAAGAACTTGTCCTGATTTCTTAACACTGGTCAACCTGGTTCATTAACAGTGACTGTGAGTCTGGGATTCAAAGTGGTCGTAGTGAAGAAGTTGTAACGCTCACCAGCGAAAACTGACATTCATGGTGGTAAAGAAGAGTTTGAAGTGATCATTTCAGTTGCTGATTTTACAGAATGATCACAGCACACTTAAATAAAACAGAAAAAGTGCAACATACATTTATATATATCCATTTCTATTTTGACATACAGTAGCCTACGTATATTTTGTAGGCAAGGCGAGGCAGTGTTATTTATATGGCACATTGCAGGTAAACTCACTGTGCTCATTGACAACTTTGGTTAAATATTGAAGTGTTAGGATTAGTGTGAGGCAGAAAAAAATTATTTTATTCTGGATCATGGATCAGTGGTTTTGTCATCAACATGGCTAAAAGTAAAAATTTAATTCTGAAGAGAAAAATATTTACTGGAGAGCAAATGTGACAAATAATGCCTGTTCAACCAGTTTGGCTGCCATGACAGTCCTTATGGTGAATTAGAAGATGGACAACTGAAGACTGTCAGTGTTGCAACTGGAACTTTCTGACTCAGCATCGAAAGAGACGTCAGCCTTGTCAAGTGAGTCGGTAAAAACTCCAGGAAACTGCAATTCAGGTTTTTCCATTCTCTAACCTGCTCATGCTCAACATGTTACATATTACTCACCATACAAAGCCTATTATTTCAGTGTTTCCTCTACATTCATTTAGCAGTGGCGGCCCGCCACTGCTAAATCATAGCCGCCACGCCATTAAATTTCTTTTATTTTTTTATTTTTTTATTTTTTTATTGTCGCAAATGCACCACCTCCACATCTCTCCACCTTCACAGCACAGCCTGTGTGATGATGAGCGCAACAGCGGGGGGAGGGGAGGGAGGGAGGGAGAGAGTGGGGTGGTTGGAGGATCCTATTGGAGTTAATTACTCGCGAGAGCGCGGCCTTGAAAGTGACGTCACGTCAGGCACCAGGTCAGAGTCAGAAGTGTAGTCGTGAGGAATAAGGCAGCGAATTACCGGAGAAAAGGTAGACTTATTAGCCAACTCAGTGACGCTAACTTGGGTAAACTAATTGATAGCATTAAGCTAATATCTACACGTCATTAAGTATTAACTGCTGACTGCATTTTCAGATGAGCTTGTTCAGATACTTCTCTAAGAAGAGAAAGACAACAGATGAAGAAGACGCTATACAGGTAGCGTCATAAGCCTTTTACTGACTCGTAAATTCACACTTGTAATCAGATGTGATGTGAGTGTAAACTATATAACGCTGTTAGCGTTACGTTACTCACACTTTTAATGTAATCTTATTAGACAAGTAACATTAGACAGGGAGGAGTTGTTAAACAAAGTGGAGGAGAGCAGAGCAAAGCAGCGGGAGAGCTGGGTGAAGGTGCAGGGGAGAGAGATGAGCCTGGGTGCAAACTTTGCCACTGACTCTACCCCCCCACCCCCCACCCCCACTTTGCCACTGACTCTACTCTGACTCCCCCCCGACAGCATGCCCCCACTGCTGAAAAAAATCCTAGAGGAAACACTGTATTTCTGTATTTATTTTTTTACATCACTGATCATTTCAAATTGGTAAAATTTGCTTCTATTCAACGTTGTTGTGACATGTAGGATGACAGTTCCTTCGCAACATTTGGCAAGAGTAAAAGGTTAAGTAAATTAGTGCATGTGTCTTCACGCAGTGCTTAGCTAATATAAAACATTTTGTGTGGGAGGGAATGCGAAAGCAAAGTGGGAACCAGTGCTGCACAATCCCTACAGTGACATGCACACAAGCTTGTATGTCAGAGGTATAATTATTATTAATAGGAAGAGCAAGTTTTGACAGGAGTTTTCCCCTCCGCCACAGCAGCATTAAGTACAACACTGAACATTAAGTATATATGTGTAAATATATGCCTGTTGGTATGTGTAAGGATATATGTATATGCATGAATGTATATGTGCATATATGACCACACATACATTGTTTTGTATTGTGTGTATCTGTATGTTTTTCACGCAAAACACAAACAGGAACCGACTTTCCACCCTACAGTTCAATCTATCTATCTATATTATCATTAACAGGAGTTAGATGTACTATGTCACGGTGTTCAGCAGGGGGCAGTGTCAATCAGATCTGCCTGTGACACCTCACTGCCATCACTCATGAGGAGACAGTGCAGTATGAATAGAGGTTACAGCAGGTCCAACTGGTCAGACATAGTTCTGTATACTGGCACGTATCCAATGCTGTCTTTACAAGCCAACACACTACATCAACATACACAGACACACACTCATAAACACACACAGTAACTGCCTGTCAGAGCAGGTGACTAGTGTGATCCCTTCTATCTCAGTCCTCATGAATGGATCCACAGATAAAAGAGCCTCAACATCTAAACCGGCCTATTACAGCTGCCAGTCTCATAACAGTGACGACACATGATAGTAACTTATAAATGGTCAGGAGTTGTCAATGCTGAGTACATTATGTATTTTTTACTGTATATCTGTCACAGAGATGAAAGGCCTCCTTCATTATCATATTGTTGCCATGGCATTTCAAACTCAGGACTCTCCAGAACAAAACCATGCATGACAAAGAGGTGATGAGTACATGACAGGCTGTAGTTCATTGGGACAGAGTGCGATACCCGGTGCACAGTAGGGAAACAGTTTCAGAGCAGAAACCAGCTGCATTTCTTTGAGAATATGAGCTGTGTTGTTCCCATGAGGGGGATTCTGAATGACAAAGGTAAGACCTGCTATGCAATTTTAAACAGCCCATCATCGTATATGCAGATTACACTAAGCTGCTGTAGCCTTTTCTTCCAGTGCTGCTCTTCTAAAGTGGACTTAGAGTTTCTCCTGTGCCGGACAGGAAACTGTTTCACACTCATTAAATCACTGCTGTTTGATATTCATTAATTTATTCCATTTGCACTGACATGGCTTTATTGGACACGTTGCACATTTCTGGTCAGTTCCAGCCTTCATTCGCACTTAAACATTGATGAGTGCTGTAAAAGCCGATTACACTCTGTCTGTGTTTCTCTCTATTAATCCAGTTTAATTAGAGGCTAGTGGTCCCTGCAAACTTTTGGATGTTAATCCTCAAGTCAAGTGATGTCACCAAGTACCCACACACTACTGGTTCAAACTGCATCCTGCAAAACTCATATGTGTGTGTGTGTGTGTGTGTGTGCGCGCATGTGCGTGCGCGTGTGCATGTTTGAGAAGCAGCTGCACAGGGATGAGTGAAGCAGGTCACTGAGAGGTGGACCTTTGTCCGGGGTCGGACAGCAGCCTATTATTTATTCATGCTGATGTATCTGACCGGCCACCTAATTGCACCAGGAGGAGCCCAATTACCCACAGAGGCCTAACAGCCGCACTGTCTCACATTCAGAGAAACTGGAAGGTGGATCACATGTCAGCCATGACTGATGCCATGCGTCTTATTTACATTTGCAGAGCTCAGGTTCAACTCTGTAAACAAACAAAGTGTGTGTCTGTTTAGATGCTCGTTGGTTTAACAGCGTCTGGCTGGAGCAAGAAGGAGAAACAGACATATGTGCTGAGGGAGAGGCTGAAAGTTGTTTACAGGAGTGTTTGACAAGTGTTTGGTTTTGTTGCTGTGATCATGGCAGACAAAGGTAAGGTCTGGTGGTCTGCTGTTTTTTTTTTTTTCTTTGTTTGTTTTTGTTTATTACACATACAAACTCATGTACACACACCCTGCTACAGTGGGCTCCAGCAAAGACGTGAATTCGAGCTCTGTGACGGAGGAGATCCCACATGAAGACCACGACCGGCAGACCAACAAGGAGCCCCTCTCATTTCTACTTCCTCTCCCTTGTCTTCTTCCATCTTTACCTTCACCAGGTAAGACACAGCTCTGAATCTTTCAATATGTTAATCTCACACTTAGGGAGGTTTAATCATATACAAAGGAATTCAGCCTTATTTTCTAGTGCAGTGTGAGGGTTTTTCATATTCTTACGTAAGAGTGTGTTTTGTGTGGTTTTACACTGATCAATCATATGACGATAAAACATTGAACAATCACTCGGGGCTTTTATTGTGGAAAGACAGACAAGGCTCTCTAGAGTCAGGTTGCAGTCACCTATAGCTGAGCTGTACGCACCAGATGAAGCAGAAAGAAAAAAACAAAGCAGCCGTCCAACTTTTGAAACTCTATCCTAAAGTTAGAGTTTCCATCCTTCTACTTTCATTTAGTAATAGGCCTTTTCCACAGAAGATACTTTGATGTGTCCCTGTAGGAAGTAAATAATGAGGTCGGCATTTCATTTACATAGTTGCTTCAGTTTCAGGGTCAAGTCAAGTTCATATTCTATTGCTAGAGCACATTTCATACACAGGGCAAACACAATTTGCTTTTCATGAAATGAACAAAATTAATGAGTTCTAGTATTGTGCACGCTGGCGCACTGTCACACTGTCATGGCTTAGTGGGACACTTGAACGAAACGATATTTTCCTCTCCTCCTAATTTCTCTTTCCTCCTTTCATGACATTTCCTGACATCGCTTCTCCAATTTGCTCCAATAATCTATTTTACGAACTTCTTTACCACCTTATTCCTTACTCCCTTTTTTCTTGCTCATTCTTCCTCTCCCCGCAGTCTCCCCACCGTCAGATCAGGCCTATCTGCAGGCATCGGCCATTTTCCAGCAGCTGCGTGAGGAGAAGCCAGTCGCACTTCAACTTCTGCATTATGGGAAGAAAACGGACACGCCACTACCGGAGAGTGGAGACAAAACCACACAGAGACGGGCCTACCAGCTCGCCTTCAACACACTCAAATGTACGATTACTCTGTGTATGAATTCCTGAAGTCGCTCATATTGTTTTAGCAGTTAAGGGTAAATTTAGTTTTGAGATTCAAGAAGTGCCTGGAGAGGACAGACTCATAGTTAAACATAAAGTCAGGGAAAATTTAATTTGAACCCCTCTACTGCTACCTCTGCAGACCCTACCCACCTCCCATAAGGCAGCCTTATCTCTATAATGAATAGCAGTGGAGCTGCAGCATGTGTCTACTCCAATATTCACTTTTGAATAGCAGCTTCAACTGCAGACTGTAGATTAAATAGTATATAGTCATACATTTCTTTTCTCCATGAGATTCCAAATTACTTGAGCTGGAGGTGCAGCAGATGCCTGTATTGGAGGTGATAAGGAGGTGCATGCCATGAGCAAACACACACACACGGACTCATACAGTAACCACACATAGTTCTGCATACAGTATCTGACCGCACATGCAGGACGTGGCTGCTATGTAGACATGCAGTTAGTTCTGTTTTTATTCTGTCAGGTTTGAGAGATGTTGTTCTCTGAGATGTCTGCAGCCAGCTCAATACAATAGAGGTCAACGGGCTGAAAAATAACTTTTATACTAACAATGGGTCAAAGTCTATTCTCATGTTACCCTCAGCACTGTAAACCATTTTAGCATTTTTCAGCTCATTGTTGGTTTGGGTCACTGTCTCCATTCTCATCTAACCCAAATCCAGCTGTATGCAGCTGTTTTCACCAAAAAATAAAATAAAATAAAAACACCAAAAATCTGTTACTAGCTCCGCACCAAACAGCAGACAGCCACCATTAGCAATAAGCTGGAGAATATAGTGGAGAATGTAGCAGCTAAAGAGCCAGATATTTCCCTCAGGAGTTGTTGGAGAACAATCCAGAGCTAAAAAAAAAAAAAGGGAATACTGGACTAAATAGGCCTGACTGCTGCTTTCTGTTTCATGCTTTGTGCAAGACTGACTTCCATGGCTGCCAAGAACTGCAGGCTGATCAACCCTCCTATGTTGAACAAGCACAAACATTAATTCACACCCTGATGGAGGATAATCTCCATCACAGAAGCTACTTTCAGAGTAAAGGGGGCACTATTTTTGGGATAACTTAATTTAAATGTCACTTTTTTGTTGCTATGAGAACTACAAACAAAATTACCTTTACCTTATTTCTCCTGGAGTGGTACTACATACCTGAGATGATATGGCGAGACAGCACATGAAATCCAACTGCTGTTTTAATTGTTTCTGTCCATTAACAACATTGTTTGTTTTTTTTCTTCTAGACCAAGATTTACTCGAGGACATCATCATAGACAGCTGTTTCCACACCTCTCAGCATATTGTGAGTCCTGCCAGATTTTTCATGAGTGCTAACAAACCGAAAACTGATTTAAAACCCTTTAGCGATTACTCACTGATTGTTAAACTATCTGGGAGTTATCTGTTGTCAAATGAAGTAGCTGTGCTCTCTCTGTCCATATGAGTGTGCTCCATCAGAATATGGTAAAATGCTGGCAGGGAGACGGGGATGCGGTTAAAGGCCATTTGTATTCAGATCTGTGCGTAGTCTGGCCAGTTATAGGTGGCAAATGATGCATACAGGAGAGAGACAGACGCACTATCCAACTGGGAGACTGTAAATGACACTATAAAACACTGCGCAATGACAAATACATGGACAAAAAGAGGCACACTTAGCTTGTGTGGGGGTGTGCGTGTGTGTAAATGATGACTTTATTGAGGGATGGGTGAAACATAGAGAGAGGTCGTTAGTCTGCAAGTGTGACTATAAAAACTGCCACACAGCTGCTTGTGATTCCACACACACCTTTACTGCAACATACATATTCTAACTCCCACACACCCCCTGGGAAAAGAGGTTAAGGGGAAAAGATAGCCATAAGGCAAAGATGGGAATGTCTCATCTTCTGTTTTCCTTAATGCGATTATAATCAATATTGTATTAACAATAAATCACTCGACTACTTGCATATGAAAGGAAACACGCAGACAATTATCACCTGACTGCAGTTCAGCTCTACAGAGAATTTTAGTGTCTTTCTGATTGTTTTGGTGGAGAAAGTGATTCTGAAGAAAGCTGTTTATATTTCAATTCAACAACAAAACAAATACGCCCCTCCCTTCAGTACTCTGTTAGAAGTTCCACCTCCTAAATTGATGGATGAATGAGGACACACTGGCAGAATGGCAGGCTGTTACCAACACTCTCTATGTGCCTGTCATTCAGGGTGTAGCACAGGCCCAGTGGATAAATCCAGGGTGGAATTTATTGCAGTCTCCACCATTGGAGAGCCTCACCGATGTTAAGGCTGCTCTTCGCCCTTGCCTGATCATAGGACTTAATTTTTAATATTTGTTCTTCTGACCTTCTCCTCTTTGGTTGCTCCTCAGCCACCTCTCCTTTTTGTCAATGCCAGTAAGGAGTCCCAATCAATCCCATTCAAAACTCCACACGGTCTGGTGGCGACGAAAGGGTAGAAATTCTCCTTATCTTTCTCCTGGTAATCCTTAAATCGCCACTATCCATTAGCATGTGGCAGATTTCCCCCATCGCCCCTCATCTCTTTTTTTGTCCTGTTCATGAGCACGAACACTCCTTGCTGCTGATTGGCTGGGACTGTTGGTAAGAGCAACTTTGTTTATTTCCCATTTACAGAGCCCCGGCTGTGTAAAAACAGAACAGACAGCTTGTAGACCATGACCATTCACTTTAATGTTCTAGTTCATCAGCTCTGTTTCCAGACACAGCGAGCAGTATTTTCTTTTTTAGCAAATAAGCTCTAGAAACCCACTCTGCATTAGCTGCCCAGCACCACCAAAAACAGAAAAAGTTAGCATTTAGCCAGTAAACTTGGTGGAGCATTCAGCAGCTAAAGAAGCAGACGTTACCCTCGGGAGTTGGTGGAGACCAAACGAGCACCAATAAGGAAGTTAATATTAGACTTAGTTTCATCAACTATAAATGAATGCTAATGTCACAAATAGGTAACTGTTTGCTAACACTTGTAGCATATCAATTTAAATGGTGAAAATACTGTGTCAGGTTTAAGATCAATGCAGGTTTAAGATGAAATGGATGATGGTGGTATCACTGGATATAATTAAAGTACTGATGATGACCTAATGATAACGATCTTACAATTATGATGATGTGGGTAATGAAAGTCTTCATGTTTTGCAGTCCGCTGACTTGTTGCCGTTGGCGATGGTGATGTTGTTTGACCTCCAGGACCGAAGGTTTTTGTTGCGTGAACGTTCAACAAAGGAAGGAGAGGAGCCTCTACAGGAAGTCAGGGACCTGGAGACTAGTCTGCACAGGTGTGTGTGTGTGTAGCTGTCAGGTGTTAACATGTATTTATATACTGCAGCTCAGAAAATGTTACATCAGCTGTGTGTTAACCATTTTTCTTAAATTAGGTAAGGTTAAATCTGGAAATTACCAAAGACTGAGATGGTGTGATCTGAAGTACATTTACCATGAATCGGTCTGTTGTATGGTGTGTGTGTTTACGTGTGTGTGGCGGTTTATACAGGTGTAAGACGAAGCTGGCAGCATCTTTAGCTCGCTGTAGAGTGAAACAGAATCTGCAGAGTGTCTCCTGTTTTCTGTCTGATCCTGTCAAGACCAAACAGCACCGAGCAAAACGTCTGCCACTATACGCATGGGTCAATACACTCAAGACCAGGTACAGGTATTCATCTCACACTTGTTCAGAAGTTTATTCTGTTCTCATTTTTAGTTTAGGTAACGTTAAAACGAGAGAAGTGCAGTTATAGTGAAAAAATAAATTTTTCTTTTTGTGTTCTTTAGCATTGAGCGCCTGTATTTGCTAAAATATTGAGCATACTAAATGCTCTTGTTTGTTGGCATTTAATAGCTTTCCATTTTTCTTCTTTGCCTCACACTCAAGACTCCACACAGTCTATTTGAGTATTAATCTGCTGGGATAGCACTGTGCACAGGAGGACATGTTGTTGCAGTGCGAGGTTAATGGTTGATGAAGTTCAGTGGGGCTGAACATGAAAGTTCAGCATTCCTTTGGCTTGAGGGCAAGGAGTGCTCCTGTGGCCGTTGCTGTAGAACTGATGGGACACTGATGTATCTACATTACAGTTTGTTGTAAAATATTTTGTCTTGTACTCCGTAGTGTTGAGGAAGTGAGTGAAGCATTGCAAAGCGCTGACTTGCATGAAGTGAAGAACATGACTGACCTCAAGGATTCGACGTTCTGCAGAGACTCTCTCTGTCCAGATACACTTGTCTTCCCCCAACAGCTTCATGCGCTGCTCCAGCACTGCAGCATCACCACCACACACGTACTGAACATACAGGTAGAAATCTGCAGGTAGTGAAGTGTGTACCTGAGCTAAAAATAGGTTAAAAATCCCAAATGACAAACAGACTTTCTTCTCTGAGGAGCTTGTGAAGATAATTCTACAGGACAGGTACAAGACTGACTGGTGGAAAAATACTACAGTGGGTAGATGAGGGAGTACAAGGGTTTATCTATTTATTTGAGTAAAAAATAAAAGTACTAACTTAAAAATGTACAGAGTTGAAGTTAAAATTACGTTTTTTAGGGAGGTCGTTGGGGTCGGATATGATCAGAAGGCAAGTGTAAAAAACTGAGAAGAGAGATCAGACTAGATTGTTTTCAGTGAGGAAACAACATAAACATCACAAAAAATAAAGTGCACCAGCAACGTAAAGCCAGATTACTCTTGTTGTCTTTGCTTATTACGCATCAAGAACGTTTGTTGTCTGTATGTCCACATTAATGGAGTGCACTACGTCAGTAAAATGAGTAAAAGCAAAATTACTGGCTATACAGAACACAAAAGTCTCCAAAATGTTCACTGGAAGTTACCTAATTAAATCAAATCAGGAAAAAATGAAGTAAATTATTTCATTTGTTGGCTAATAGTCCTTAATTCCTTAAGTCCTTAAATCATAAATGCCACTTTACTTTACTGTTGTGAGAGAGATAAAAGGTTTTGCCTTTTACTCCCGCTCGATTTCCTCTTATGTGAAGTTTAAAGTCGTACATTAAGTGTAACTGAGTTTAAAAAAAGAAGAAAAAAAAAAGTTTGCCTCAGAATTTGCTTGAATAGCAGCACAGCAGTCTATAATGCCAGAGGCTACAGTTTTGTTATAAAAGTCCTTAATTTTTGTGTGAATAACATGTGTGCACCTGTGCGTGTGTGTGTTTGTCTCTCTGCAGGACAGGAGTGTGTGTGTGGCAGTGAGTGTGTTACGCCCCCTGCTGTTTGATAAGGGTGACGTCCTGGTGGTGGGGTCTTTCTCAGGTGTGACTGTGGCTCACATAGCTGCGGTGGCTGCTGCGCGCTCGGGCCGAGTGTTGGTGTGTGGTGCTGATCACACATCTTTACAGGTAGAAGAGATTCAGGAACTACTCAAAGAAATGGACATCAAGAGTGAGTAAAAAGTAGAGACACGATATTATTCAAAAAAAAGAAAAAAGAAAAAAAAAAGGCAAGTTGAATAATTATCTCTTGATGTTCACACTTGTGTCCCTCCACATCTGTAGATGTTCGCGTCCTGTCAGAAGCATTCTGCAGTCTGAATGAGTGGGACGCCACCGTCCAGCGCTTAAAGGTTATCATAGTGCTGCCTCAGTGTTCGTCCTCTGCCCTCAACAACCCGGTGCCCACCATCCACAGTGAACATGGAGGTATGTAATTTTAAGGAGGAAGGGATGAAATGGCGAGGAGAGAGAGAGCCCCAGTTCCAGAGTCCACCCTGAGCCCCGAGCAGCAAATCCTCACAGACTTTAAATGTCACACGATCAGTATCTGAGTGAAAGAGGGCTCCAAATGACATATGAGAAATGGGATTTGTGAAACCATGTTACCTTGACTGGGGCGTATCTTTGTCCAATAATATATGATTACATATGATATGTTTGTTTTTAGAATGATATTAATTGTGGGTAATTACCTCAAGAAAGTCTGGAGATTTACGGAAAGTTTACAGAAAGGGCTCAAAAGGCCATATGAGAACCTCGTGCACAGCCATGTGTGCAAAACATAAGATGCTAAGCTCCTAAATACTGATTAAGGAAGAGGCCCAAGCCTTTGGATACAACTGTAACTGTATAATGCTGGTTTGTTTTTTTGTTTAAATTATGGTAATTTAAATATTCCATAGACATGAGCCCTTATGAACTTATTGGGTATATATACAAATGCAGCCATTTACCATTTACATTGGAACTAAGCCATAAAACAAGGTGGATAAGGGAAATATGTTTCATGGTAATATGAGTTGGTGGTATATTTGCATCAGATCTCCCAAATATGACAAAATTGCTAAATAAGTTTCATTCTGTTGACAGACTGGGATCTATTACCAGACTTGTCTCATGGTTCTGTTTCCCAGCGCAAAATATACGCAATGGCCACCCAGCAGGCACGACTATTAGCACACTCTCTGACCTGTGAGTGTACCACACACACACACACACACACACACACACACACACACACACACACACACAAGAGAGTGAGATGCATAATGTTTTGAGCAGTAGTAAAAAAAAAACATGTTGAACCTGAAGGAGTGAATATATAAACATCGCACACAAAAACCGTCTGTCTTTTTCATATAATATATACACTGGTATACTGATAAGAGGTCAGCAGAATGGAGGTTATTCTTCATTCATTCATTTCATTCTGTCCTTTTCTCCATCTGTCAGTCCCAAAGGTTCAGACAGTCGTCTACTGCACACGCTCAGTGTATCCTGAGGAAAATGAGCAGCTGGTGAAAAGAGTGTTAGAAAAAACACAGACTCACCCCAAACTGCTGCCCTTCAGGTAAACACACACACGCACGCACGCACACACACACACACACACACACACACACACACACACACACACACACACACACACACACACACTCTCTCTTTGTGCAGGTATTAGGTCTCTGTCTATTGAGTATTTAATTATGCAATCAGACTTTTCATTACCTGTGTACAGGTTCAAACCACAAAACTAATGAGAAAAATGACATTAGTAATGAAATGTGTCCTCTACAGGACAAACATAAAGTAATGTTTTTTTTTTTTGAAAGCTAAATCTTTTGCTTATGAAAGAAAGCACAAGGCTGAAGGCGTGCACCCTGTTTGCCCTCTTTCCCTGCCCTCCCCATGAAACACTGCGACAGATGATTGGCAGCTTAGCTTCCCTCAAAAGGACTTTTACTTTGAAGCTGAGTAATGGTGCTCTCACTGTCACTGAGAGTCTGTCATATTGTTTTATTCTTTCATCCACCAGGGGGGTTCTGTTCTCCGAGTTCAAACAAGATGTCATTTTAGAAAACCAACCTTTATGGCTTCAATCTAAAATACCTAATCTACTGGTCCATAGCACCTATAGCAACTTATAAATTGTACTGAACAGAGGTACAGTGGTGTGGTAAATCACTTTTGTTGTTTTGTAATGCTGTGTGTTGTTGACTGGTTCTTGATGGACTCCAAAATATAACACAAGTGTCAATTTGGGCACAGCTTAGGAGCCTAGGCCATGGTTCAATCAAGTCCTGTTTCTATTGGTTTGGTGCTACTTCAGCGTTCACAAGAACTGCCATGGAGATCGAGTTACTAGGACGCTGCCTCCTGCCTATCAACGCTTTACGCATTGGCAGCAGCGCACCAAGGGTGAGCGAGAATGAATACCTTCCAAAAGTGTCTTTAATCACTGAAAACAATAATAATAAGAACGTGGGAACTTATTATCAGTGTGATCAGTATGTGTTAAAGAGGTCTCTTCTCCTCCTTGAAGTAGTCAGTATCTGACAGAAAGCAACAGGAAGCCAGGAGCCACCGAGGCAGGTAAACTCCTCCTTCTAAGCTTAACCACCGCGGCAACAATTGTAACGTGATAACCTCTTTCAAGGAGTATAGATTAGCATATCTAACATATCAGAGACTTGTTAGAAAGCAAGGGGCCTTACCAGAAAATGGTTGAAGAAGCCTTGGATCAATGAAAGGACAGGAACAAAAAGGTGAAAAAGAATCAAACACCTTACTCAAGCTGGTAAATGACCAAATAAAGACGCAGAGTCCTGTTTTCTGAGACTCTTATAGAGACCCAACACCAGTCTAATCTTAGACTGAGCGGAAAACACCACTACGCTGACAACTAGGGCAACACGCAGCACCTTCCAGCAGCACGTGGTAAACCACAGACTCTTGACATACATAAAACAAGACATATCATGAGCGAAATAAATTTTTACACCTTGGAACTGCAGTGAACCAATGACAGACATGGTTTCATGGGTCATATACCAATCGAACCAATCCCGCCAACTTGTGGGGACGTGGGGCGGGAAAAATAAACCCAAAACTTTGTCAGACAAAGGTCCCATGGCCTTTCTCACTCCTCAACAAACTCCAGAGTCTGGGTCTGACTGAAGCTCAAACATGTGGCTGAGTTTCACCATCTTACACTCTTTCAGTGGTCAACCTAGTGCAAGCAGTGGTGGTGGGCGGGGCCCAAGACCTGATCCGTAAAAACAAATAGCTCAACAGGTGCTCATGCAAAACTTGTATATAACTGTAACAGAGCTCAGTGTAAATATGACAGATATAGCCACATATCTACACGTGTGTGTATATGTCAGTTTGTGTGTGTGTGTGTGTGTGTGTGTGTGTGCTTGTGTAAGGTTACAGTTACCAGGCTGATGACAACGTAAAGGATCAGCTGTGGTTGCCGTGGGAACAGTAGTTAATCCCACAGTCAGGGTGAATATCTGTTTTACACCTGCTTCTGCACAGAAGTCATTTTCAACCATCCATCACCTTAAAGAAATCCAAATGTTATTAGTTTTGGTCACATTAGATCTTTTATCAACTGACTGATGTGCAAAGAGACAATCAGCAGCTGTTTCACCTGTGTGTTTACACCACTTGTTGGACAAACTAGATCTTTTAGAAGAGCTGACACTATAGTTTGCACCAAACAACTGGACGGTAGAAACTAACACTTAAAAACTGACACCAAACAGCTTTCTTCATATATGAAAAAGGTGCTTTTAATCAAAGCCAAAAATATAAAAGAGGAGCAATTCATTAATAAGATTTGAATTAAAACCATTAAAAAAGTAAGAATAAAATAAGATCAAATAAAATAATAATTAAGACCAATAGTTGACCACTAAAAATAATGAGTTAAAAAATAAAATAAAATAATATTTAAGACCAGCAAACCAGACTACTGAAAGGAGCATAAAAGCTAAAGGCAATTTCACCACTTTTCGTGGAGATCCAGGGAATAACCAGACGGGCTGTTCCAGATGAACTGGGGGGTCTAGATGGTACATCATGTCACCAATCAACAGACCTGACTTTTATAAATATATATATAAAAGTTATGATAATTTGTTTAATAAAATGTAATAAATCAATTATAATAAATCAAATAGAAGTAAAGCAGATGAGTGTAAAATCACTGCAGTGTGTCTGATAATATTCCTGTATATCTGCTAAAATATTACTGAAAATATTCTTGTAACAAATTATCAGAACTTTTAAAAACTAAATAAATGATAAATATCAATTATATACAACCATAAATACCAAAATAAAGTAACTGGAAAGAGTCTGTCTCTTTTATATACACACAAATAACATAGACAATCAAATTACTAAACTGCACAAATCCTTCATCCCACAAATAGATTAACAAGAGAACCTTCTTATTATTTGAAGTCTGACCTTTCTTGCTTTCATTTTCGATTAGTACCAAAATTATATACAATCATAAATACCAAAATAAAGTAACACACATATCTAACATAACTCTCTCATAGATAAATAGATACCAATATAAACAAGCCACACACAGATGTTGGTCAGGGCCACAGGAAGATGTTTTAAGTTGGGGGTGCTGTAGTGGGAGGAGCATTTTACCTCAACCCATAAAAATACAACACAGTCCTACAACAACACTTCTACTACAACTACACACACCAAAAAGCAGCAGCAGTAACAACCGCAGCCAGGGCTATAAAAAGGACTAAGTAATGCTACTGCACAATAATAGCTCACAATAATGCCATAACATTGCACATTGCAATACACATGTCCAAAAGCCCATTGCACACAGCACACAAGAGCATATACAAATATGCACGTTTTCAACAGTTATATCAGTATGATGTTCAAAGTAATTGACAGCTGAATATTAAACTGCTCGGCGGCAGCTTAAACCAAATAACTTACCTTGAGCTGCAGACAATGTGCTCCAGTAGTTATAATAATCAGGACGGCCTGGGTCCAGCTCCCTCTGAAGGTGAACGGGCACCACATCAACCTGTTTCCCTCTGCTGCCTCTTCACACCAGCAAAACACACAACCTGACCACACTCCGCTAATGAACACACTTCCACTTAGCAAACCAAGTTGGTGTAAATGCACGGCTGAAAGTTTCTTTCCCAAAACATCTGGCCGGAAAAGTTGAGGTTCGGTGGCCGGAGAGGTTCCTCACATGCCGCCAGGTCAGTCCCAGCCTGACACCTGTTGGCAGCAGACTCCTCGGTGGTGGCGGTGCTAACGCTAAACTCCCGCGAGTCTCGGCGGTAATTACAACCAAACGAAAGCGATGCCGTGCTGGTGGAGGCGCTCTCTTGCAGGCTGGACTTCATCTGTGCTCTCTTTAGCTGGCGGTTTGCCAAAAACATCTGCAGTACGCTTTTCCTCCATTGTGATCGTATCCTTCGATTAGCCATCAAGGCGGATGTAAACTTCTGCACCCTACTGCAGAGTTGACATGACCCGCCCTGCACTGCCTCTGATTGGCTAACCATCGTTGCCTTCGCTGGTTGGATTTGGTGAGGTTTAGGCAAGAGGAGTCACAGTGGTTAGGGTCAAAGTAAGACGCATAGACTGTATATAAAAAGTAAGAAGTCTTTCTGAGGCAGAGTAGAACTGGTCATGTTAACACTATAAGAACATTATGCTCCTGCTGCAGCACCTGCACCTGTGACTGATTTTACTAATTGCATTAGTTCTGTACAGATATAGATGTTCAACCTCCCCCACCCCCCTCCCCATTTACACCGCCTCTGAGAATAGAAAGAAAATAGTCTCTCTATATATATGACATAGATATATAGATACCAATATAAACAAGACACACATGTGGTGGTGTGCACACTAGTTTATTATTCTAAATGATTTCTCGGTATAATGAATGAATTGTGGTTTATTTGGCAGCTTCCCTGCTGTGACTGATTTTACTAATTGCATTAGTTCCGTACAGAGATAGAAGCGTAACCCCCCACAGCCACCTCCCCGTCTACACCATCTCTGAGTGAGAGAGGAGACCTTCTCAACACATGCTGCACAAACTAGAAAGGGCGCCCACTCTGACCCACATGGTGACACGATGAGCAAATGTAACATATGTGAGCGCCCATGTCGCCCCCAACAAGACGCCGGCTGTCCATATCTAAATCCGCCATTGAGCACACCATTAAGATAGATTTTGGTACAGATTTATTGGTCCACTGAGAATTAACCAACACTTGCTAGAGTATTTAATGCTGAGGGCCGTTCCACCAGATGTACAATATAGTGGAACCAGCAGTGACAGCTGGCTGGACAGGGCCTCATAAACATGCTCATACTGACTGTTTGCCTAGAGACACTGAGAAGTATAGTCGTCCAACTCCCCCGTCCATTTATCTACAGTTCACAGTCGTGCATATCTGCTGTGGCAGTGATGTTGACCATAATCTGATGTATGTCCAAGTACTATTACTAGTGGCTATTGTGCCTAGAACTGAATCAAGAAACCAGACTAAGAATCTACATACAATCAGCTCTGTCAGGTTGTAGGTGTAGCCAACACAGTGGTGCATTTATCTACAGTTCACAGTCGTGCATATCTGCTGTGGCAGTGATGTTGACCATAATCTGATGTATGTCCAAGTACTATTACTAGTGGCTATTGTGCCTAGAATGAATCAAGAAACCAATCTTAGTTTAGCATGTTCATACGCTAACATATGGTAATTAGCACAAAATAAAATGTACATCTGAGGTTGATGGAAATGTCTTTGGTCATGAACCAAAGTCTTGGACAAATGAAAACCGTGACCTGCATGTGGCACTAAATGAAAAGTCAGGATATCACTAAAACTCATTAGGATTCATGGTGTGGGGACATCTGAACCAAACTGAATGAAAATCTTGCCAATTGAGCCATTAAGAAACAAAAACTTCATCTTCATGGTGGTGCTAGATGAAAAGTGTTGTACTGACACACCGGCATTGCCATCCACCGAGCCACCTGCTGAACACGCTCAAAAACGAAATATTAGAGGTGCCACATGAGGTTGATTAAAAAATTTTTTGTATTTGCTTGTCAAAATTATTTATGGTACCTTGGTGTAATTTCCAGTGTGAAATTTCTTATGTGTAATTTACATATGTAGAATCTTTTTTGACAACTTCTCTGGGAGTTGTAGTCGCTCTGCGGTCTCACCTGCTGCTGTGCTCCTCTCTCAGGGTGAACGGTCCAATTTTCCCTGATGACTCCCAGTCAGGAGACGCAGCAGACTCCAAATTCTTCAGGCTCGAGCCATCTCAGTTCACCAACGGCTGCTTTATAGCCAGACTGTCCCGACAGGTGAGAGAGCAGACAGTAATGAGAGGGAGTGACAGAAATGTAGAGGGCAAGGTTGTCTTTGGAGATTGAGGGGGAGCAGAGGTTTTGGTGTGGTGCATGTGTGTGTGTGTGTGTGTGTGTGTGTGTGTGTGTGTGTGTGTGTGTGTGTGTGTGTGTGTGTTAGGGTCTGTTTGTTTGAGCGCTGTGTGTGATTGCTTTGTGACGAGACCTTCCAGTAGTGCTGAGGCTGCACTCTTTTACTGTCTGTCTGCTGGGAGGTCGGTCGGCTCTGCTTGTCTGCACACACACACACACACACACACACACACAAACACACACACACACACACACACACACACACACACACACACACACACACACACACACACACACACACACACACACTCACACTATTTCTTCCTGAAACACTGCAGCATTATTCCAATACTCCATAAAAAAGAGACAAGTTAAAGATGAAATACGCCCCAGCCGCTGAAACATTTCAGTACTTCAGAGCAAAGATGAATGGATAATTCTCTGTATCGTTCTTCCAGCCATCCCTCCCTCCACCCCTCCGGTCTTGTTGCATCACCTCGTTGCTTCATCTATTTGCCCCCTCCTCTGTCTTCCCTCTTGCTCCACTCATAAAACGAAGAAAAATACAACAGAAGGAAATGAGATGCTGCTCCTTTGATCCCCTGCAGCTCGAAAAAATGGTGCAGAGAGGGGACTGTGCTGTTGTGTGTGTGTGTGTGTGTGTGTGTGTGTGTATTGGAAAGATATGAACAAACACACACACACACACACACACACACACACACACACAACAGCACATACACAGGGACAGATCCTGCTCACCTTTCCAGTTGCAGTGCATTCATTTAAAATCTAATGCTCATGTCCAATTAAATGGACTTTCTCTCTCTCAGTGAGTCAAGTCACATGCAGCTGCAGATTCAGTTACACTGACACTTCTGACGTGGTTCAGCACTGCTCAGACGACTAAGTCCACTGGTCAAACTCTGCCGGTGGATGAAGGGATCTGAAAGAGATAGAAAAGAAGGGGTAAGGCAACAAAAAGTCCCCTTGACATTATGTCTGTATAAAATTTCATGGCAATCCATCCTATAATTGTTGAGATATTTTAGTCTGAACCAAAACTGTAGGACAGAAGGCCCGACCACACAGAGGGGCTGAAAACAGACATTCTCATTAGAAAGAGGATCCATCTGAATAAAAAAGAAGAACTGAAATATTATGTTAAACTCATCTGACAGGCTGCTATCAGTTGTGCCTCTCTGTAGCATACTGCGTAATCTTCCACATATTATAACAAACTCTCATTGTGGCAGCGTAATTAAAGTTTTGAGGCTTACAAATGACTCAAAGCAGAAAATGCTGTCAGAGTGAAAACCAGATTAAACACTGAAGAATGAATGAAAGATGCATTTGCAGTATTTTAAGCAGTGAGCTGAACATCATTCAACTTTCATTAGAGAAGACAGTTTATGAAGATTCAGACTGACAGACGGAGATAGAGGGAGGAGGAAGGAGGACGGGGGGGGGGGGCTTAGATGTGACATTTACTCTTTAAAATTAACTGTGGATGAAGACACCGTTTTACTCTTGTGCACACGTAGTGCTAAATTTGTGAGAGCTGTTTTGGTGTTAAAGGGACTGCTGGCTACAGCTTGTTTTGGCCCTGAATCACTGAGCACCTTGTAAAACATATTAGGAGTCCTCTCCACTCTCCTCTTCAGTTTTTATCACTGCTATCGGCAGGACTCTCTGCTCCGTCGATTGGTCAGTCCAACAATTTGGTCCAGACTGAAATATCTTGAAAACTATTGGATGGATTGCCATGACATTTGGAACAGACATTCATGTCCTCTCAGGATGATTGCATCACCGCTGGCAGTTGTGGCGAAATCTGATATTAACTATGATTCTGTCCACATGTCATTTTATAGGAGCTACAGTAAACTCTGATTGTTTGTATCTGGTTTCACTTGCTAAGGATCTGCAACAAACACATGACGTGACAAAATAAACTTATTTAGCCTTTTTATCTGCGGTGGCTCCAAGGTTAGCACTAGGCCTCGCCACCTTGGAACATTGTGCAAACGCTCCAAAGCTTGAATAACAGGTGTCTGTCCTGTTCTTCCCATTCTGCCGACACGGCCTGAATGCAGCATATGTACAGTCTCACGGAGCTGACAGCATGGCCATAAAGTCTTATGAAGGGAGAAGGGAGAAAAGATAAGTGGTTTATATCCCACACTCTGCTCTGTGGGGATGTAAAAGCATCAAACCCTGTGCCATCTCTCCTCTTCACTCCTCCTCCTCCTCCTCTGCAGGGTCACTTTAAGTCTGCATTTTGTTGTATAGATCTCCTTGCTGCTAAGCTACCCTTGGAGACCTGTAGTTTTAATGTGTTACATCTTCACATCAAATCTTAAACTGCCCCTGCTTTTTCAGGCGGATCCCACTAAGGTAGAAACAGTCCAGGACGTGTTGGCAAGGGCAGCAGCAAAGGGCCTCCTGGGTGGAATCATTCCTGAACAGTCAAAAACTGGTAAAAGGGGGAAAGGCAGGAAGAATCGTGTAGCTTCAGCCACCAGCAAACCCTCATCCCCCTCCGGCCAAGAGACGCAGACAGAAAGAGGTGAAGGAGACTTGAAGGGTAGTGAAGAGGAAGAGGAGTATAAGAAGGAGGAAGATGAGGGGGGAGAGGAAGAAAAGAAGGGGAGAGGGCTTAAAGGGCGCAAGCGAAAGCTCAAGGTACGACCAAAACAAACCAGCAGGGCTCCTGCAGTCTCCAAGCATCACCCTAAAACCCACAAGAAGAAACCAACGAAGAGAAAAATCAACCAATCACATCACAAGAAGCGTCTGACAAAAAGCAAACCAAGACGAATACCTCGTCTCACGCTGACGTTAATGTCCTCTGCAAAACCATCCAACCACTTGTCTCCAATCACAGCCCTTGCGCACAAGCTAAGTGACAATCCAGTGGTCAAATCACAGCAGACTGTCCTTGGCACCGCTCCCCCTGCTGGAAAACATCTCTCACCTGCTCGTCCTGCTCCACCTACTCCCCCCGCAGCCTCCAGGCAGGTGCAGAGACAAAACACACAGGCTGACAGTGCAGTGAAGACACTGAAGGATGCAGCTAAACCAGCGAGCCCGCGCAAGGCCGGGAAAATGATGGTCAGACCAGAGGAAGTGTTGAAGGCCGTAGATTCTGGCCTTCCACCCATTTCCTCCCGGTCCTCTAGTTCTGTCTCCCAGCCTCTGTCCCAGACCTCCAACTCCCAGCGCTCCAACATGTCTGCAACCTCGTCCCGAATCTCTCTGCCTGGATTATAAATCATCAACATCAAACAGCAAAGCACTCCCAAGTAAATTATTCTGAATTGTTTAAAAAAGAAAGAAAGAAAAGAAAATATTGTATTTACATTTTCATAGAAGCATACATATTTTTGATGAGCTGAAGGTTGAGGACACTAGTGATGAGGCATCAAATCAGTTGATTCATTAGCTGATCAAAAGAAATTTGATATTAATAACTGCTATCATAGCAAGTCATTACTCAGGTAAAAATGACAAGCATAAACTCAAGTGTGGAAGTTTGCGGCGCTTCTCTGTTTCATGATTGAACTGTAAATGAAGTCCTGTTAAATATTTAACAGTTAAGGACTGTACATGAATTATAGCAGGGGAGGGTCGGGTCAGAAAAGGTGGACAGGCATGTAGAGAGGGTAGTTCCAGTTTTCATTATTCCAGATTAATACTTTAATTCCTCCCTTGTGATACTTAATGTAAAAGTATGTATATGATATTATATCATAAATGGGAGGCTTTTCATTCACAAATGGCATGATAAATGATCAGTTCAATGATACTGTTATACGACATTGAGATATTAGAAGGAAGGTTATGAAATTTATCTATTGCACAAAGAAGTTCCCAAAAAAAGTACCTGGGAGGGTCTTTAAGCATCTGTCTTGTCCTTAATAGTGTATTAATAAATAATAATACTTACAATTTTTGCTTTCTTCTGCTTTATAGTGAATACTTTTACCTCTTAAAACTTTCTTTGGTTGAACTGCACACAACTTGTGTTCTGAGGCATCACAGGGCAAAAAACACTGGGAATAAACCAGGTCAAAGAAGAAAAAAAAGAAAAGAAAAAAAGATGAAACAATAAAAATAATCATTGCTTGAAGCCCTAACACAGACACACAAAAGCCAGGTGGTGTATTTTATAATGCTGTTTATTCTCACAATTGGTTACATTGATAAAGTGTACAAATCAGTGAGCAGCAAACGGAAGCCAGCACATCCATCTGTGGGAAATGGAGTGTGTGTGTGTGTGTTTTTGTTGTTGTTGTTTATGTATGTGAGCTTGACAGAGACGCTGGGAGTCCACTGCTGTTACCATCATCATCATCATCATCGTCTTCCTCCTCACCTTTCACTCCTCCTGTTCAGACCAGCAGTGGACCTCCAGCTCTCAGGGCACTGTACAAGGTGAAGATATATTCCTTTATCTGCCTTTTTCTGCAAAGCGGTGCTTGTTGTAGCATTGTGAGTTAACCAGAGACTGAGACAACGACACTGAGTCAAGAGACTTTACTTGCCCCAACTAATAAAATCAGTATATACCTTTATAAAATAGAATAAATAAAATAAAAAATATTTCTGTTCAGTACATACAGTCGCTCTTTCAACCGTCCAAGGGCATGCAAGGCTTTTTACGACTTTCCATTTCTCGAGATCAAAAGAATGCATAGATAATTGCTCAGTTAAATTCAGTATCAACTTAAGTGACAACTGTGAAAATTTCCAATCACCTCTCCTGTTGTCATTATTTGCTCTCGTATTTTTCTTATCTACAACAATGTATATCAGTATTTTACACTTTGGCCATTTGGTGAGTTGTCAAAAAAGGCATTTCATTTCAAGAAAAATAATAGAAAAACTAAAGACATTCAAAAATGAAAAGATAGCTTATAACAATGATTAATGCCAAATATTACATTAAATGGATTTTATGTACACAACACATTTTAGTCATCTCATTCACATTTCAACATCCTTGTGACAAAAGAAGGTGACATGGCTGAGTTTTCTCAACAAAATCTCAATTACACTCCTAGTTCCTTCCTCTGTATGTTAAATGTTGAGTTGAATATTAACAGAGAACAAGCAGGTCACAGCTTCAGCTGTAACAATCTGACCATTCACGAAGTCCTGTTGCTACGCCTGTCCAGCTGTCCTTTCTCACACAGCACTTATCAGGTTACAACGACAATGGAAGATTTCACTCTCGAAATCCGCAGTAATGAATTAATGGTTCTTTCACACACAGAAACAAATAAAGCAGCCTCTCCTTTCTAACTATCGACTGTGCATTTTGTCGGCTGAAAGATAAACTAGCAGATTTAATCAGCTGTTTGCACCTACCATAAGCTGCAACTCTGAGTTAGTTAAAGATTGCTATTCAATTTTTCTCAAACTGACTAATTTTTAAACTAGATCCTAGTAAAAGCGCTCCTGAATATGCACTTGATGGGTAATACACAAGATTGTGCTAAAAGACAGACACTAAAGCTGCATTTCCCTTCGCAAAAAGTCAGTATCACCAGCTGATGATAATGTAACTCACATGGCAGTAATATAAACAAAGATGTAATTATATATAATTATATATTAATAATGTTATTCTAACATAATCCTTGGATGATGCTGATTATAGAAAAAACATACTTGGAAAGCAACAGTGTGTGGATTTAGGTTCATGTTCAAGAGTTTGGCTGAAGCTGGTGGAGTATAAATTTCCCACATTAAACAAACAGCAGGACATTACTCTGCACTCTGTTAGACCGTCATTGTGGCTCCTACAGGATGGACGTTCCAGTCCTGAGCGCATGTTTTTCTATATTACTGTAGCATACTGTACATCCAGGTCACAGAGTTAACAACTGGTTTCTCTAAAAGATGACTAACACAGAAGCTGGTTCAACAACACACTGATGTTTTTTCAGAATCCCCAAAGACTCCTTCAACGAAAAAAAAAAAAAATCTTCCATCGGCTGAATGATAAAAAAGATTTGAGACTCTCTCTGTCCAGGTAGTTGGCTGGCTGCCATCTTTGTTTTGACTCATAAACAACTTTTATCATTCAGCGAACTAATGATTTTTTTTTCATCCAGATGGTTAAAGAAACCTTTTGGGATTCTGGAAATACCTCCATGAAAATGGTAAGTGTCTCTACCAAATGACATGCTCTTTGCCTTTCGGAAATTACTACTGTATGTATCAAGTCAGTTAACCGAGCATACTGTTTGACATTTACGTTATAGCATATAAACACATGCTTTATTCCATTCCTTTCAACTGTGCTGTTTTGATTTTGGATTTGGAAAAAGCCACGAAAGAGACTCCACCATTCAAACTGTTAGATAGCGAGTGTCTCTCTTACTCCTGCCCTGTCCACACCGTTTCTGCATGTGGAGAGATCCAAAGCTTGACAGGCGGTTTAGCAAAAGGTCAGATGTTCAGCATCTACCTGTTACAATAAAGAACTTCACTAGAAATTATCATACATCCAAGCTTGTTGGATGTGTGATAATAAGGAGCTAGAAGTGAATAGTTGAGATTTGTGTGAGGAAAAAAAACACAAAAAACAGAGAAAGAAGCATGTGATCTTGTGGCACTGATGAAAGTAGATGTACAGTAAGTAAGTAGGCAATGAAAGAAAAAATGGAAGGCGCATTCAAGTGAACAGAACCCTGGAGACAGACAGAAAGCAGCCCAGGAAAGTCCTGTTGATTTAAGTCAACATGTCTCTCTGTTGGCTGGAGATAAAATCGCTCTCTCCTTCTCACCTCCTCACAGTTCAGACAACATTATCGCAACCATACCCAGGTATAAAAACACATTCCTCAAGTCTTCTTTTTCTCCCTCCAGGCTTTCCTATGCTGCCAATCCTCTTTTATTAGTGGACAAGAGGTCTCTGAGGACTGATACTGAGGTGGGATTTAAAGTCAAATTTCCTCCAGCATGTGTATCAAAGAGCAGCAGCAGCAGCATGCTGACGTCTCCGTGTTTGGAGCAGCAGTCTAGTACTGTTTACCAGAACGCAGGGGAGCAGAGGAGAGAGGGCTAACACTGTCCATCCCTGCGTCTCTTCCTCCACTATGGCTATCGTCTGTCATTTTCTGAGGGATAACAGAGGAATAAAAACGAGATGTAAACATAAAGCATATGTAGGATGTTCTCGGGTGAAAGGTCACCGCTCGTTTAAACCCCTCCAGGCTGATTCTTGCACAGTTGATGAGAAAAAAAGAGATAAGAACACAGGATAAACAATGTGGCTTCTGATTTCTCACCCCTTCAGTCTCTGAAAGCAGCAGCAGTGTATTGATATCGTCTAGTATGATTCACCTTTCTATAAAAATTTCATGCAGGATCAGTTGAACAGATGAGTGTGTGGACTGTAATGGCCAAAACTCTTTAGCCTGTAGCAGCTCCCTTCTTTCTTTTGTTCATTGCTTACTGATCAGACACGAAAATCAGACATGATGGCTTTCATGATTCCTTCCTTCCATTGACTCACTAACTTGTATGTTACAGGCTACTGAGGATAATGAGAACGAGGGACAGAGGGGGGGAAAGCCACTACAGACTAACAGGACAACCAGGTGAATTGACAGCGGGATGTGGCCAGGTGTGCAAGGTCATGCTGGCAGCACAGGCATAGACACAAATACAATAAGATCACGGAGAGATCAGCAGTTTGGGCAGCAATGAGCTCACTCATCACACGTGCTGTGCTTGAAGGAGCACTTCCTACTTCAATATTTGCTCTCTTCTCCGCACTCCTTCTCTGTGCTGAGGGGGATGAGAGTTACTTCTATGTACACCAACACCGTTACGATCGTCATTCAGAAGTTTCTCGTGGTTGTTCCTTCTTGATGTGGGGGTTGAGTCTTTAATCATCTTAGTTATTTTGAGGAAACAGACTTGAATTGCTGCTCAAGAGTTGATAAAACTCTTGAGTTGAAATTCCAAGTTGCTCCAGAAAAGCGAAGGTATCGTGACATGGTTTCCCAAACCCTGGGGCTTTGCTGTGTTTCAGTGGTTACTGGGGTCTGTGGTGGCGACGGGTTTTGGCAGCAATGTGACTAGTTACCATGGTGACTGGGGGTTGTGGCAGGGAGTCGGTAGTGCTTCGCCATGGTTACTGTGGCAACTCGGTGACGGGTCTCTTCTGTTTGAGGGTGTCGATGAGAGACAGGACCCCTCTCTTCACGCTGGTCGAGACCCGACGGGACACTGAGTCACCAGGAGGCAACGAACCGCAGGCCTTCTGGGAGGGGGGTCGAGCGACCAAACACTTCTGGTACCGCAGCTGAGGGAGAGTGGGAGGGAGAAAGGGCAGGGGAGAGAGACATAGTGTAAATAACAGAGAGTTACAACTGCTCAGTACAGGACTGTGAAGGGGTGTGTGTGTGTGTGTGTGTGTGTGTGTGTGTGTGTGTGTGTGTGTGTGTGTGTGTGTGTGTGTGTGTGTGTGGGAGTGAGCGAGAAAGAAGGAAAGCTGGACTGGTGCAGGCAGCTAGCTGTGATCAATAATAATGACTGATGCCTCTTGTCACAGTGAATCAGTTTTAGTGTGTGTATGTGTGTGTGTGTGTTCATATATCCAAAGTTCTGATGTGTGATCAATAGCCCAGCCAGCGGTCGACTAATCTTGTGACTCACACACAGCAGAGACGAGGAAGATGAGTAACCTCCACTAATGGGCTGCATTAGAGCAGAAACACCACAGAGGGCACTCTGGGCAGTGATTATGGACATTATAATGATAAAATAAAAACACATGAAAGGCATCATAGGGTGACTAAGTCAGTGGACATGTGTCCTCTTTGAAAACTTTTCTTGCAAAGCAAAGACAACATGTAATACAATTTAAACACTTAACTTTAAACAGAAAATCTATCCCAGATAACTTGCAAGGACATCCTCTTTCAGAGACAAAGGATGCTGAAAGCACTATATTTTCACTTTAAGTGGCTTCTCTTGATTTTAATGCATGTTTTACACCAACAGCGCTTTGACAGAGGGTCCCATTACAACCTGAACAGAACATATCGGTTGAACGGTAAAACACCCATCTGTCAAGACTGAAAAACTAAACCCAGACTAAACTATAGTCAAGGACATTCACTCACAGAGAGAGAGGCTCTATATGTCTACGCCTGCCTGTACTTCCAGTGGATGGTGGTGGCTTAAATAAGATTTGCTAGATTCAAGCATTTTTGCATTAGGAATGAGAGGCCCTTTTCATAAAACCATCAGGTTATAATAAGGTTACACATATATAAATTCATTTGTTTGTTTTACGCTTGAATTTTCTGGGTCGTGTGTGTTAACAACCTCCTAACCTCTTTACAGTGCAGTACTCTCTACTCTCAATACAGTCTCAAGACTAAGGTGACCACTTGACACAAATTTAAAACTGAGTTAGCATTCATGGTTTTGTTACAATTACACAGATTACACAATTTTCATTTGAAATTTAAAGGTGGATCTAAGTGCACGTTGGGAAATTCCTTCATTCCATAACTAACCCAGTAAGAGCAGGCTCAGAGTATTGCTGTTGTGTTTTCAGCTCCTGTCTTCTCGATCAGTGACTCACCATACAAGCTGCCTGTACAGCCTCCGACACACTCCCAGCGTTAGGCTCGCACCAGAACACGTGACAGTCAAAACGATGCCCGCCAGCGTCCATGATGAAGGCAAACGTGTGCACGTCACGTCCAACCCCCATGAAAGACAGGAAACGCACACGACACTCCACCAGCACTTCCTCTTCATCCTGGTCAGAAACATTGGTGTGTGTGTGTGTGTGTGTGTGTGTGTGAGATTAGCCACGATGTCACAGACATGCAGATGGGAGACATTTATAATTCACATTTACTTGTATTTACCTTAGTTAACTGTTCTTCTGAAACATGGCAGAATCAAAAAACACAATCATGCGACATTTTTCTGCGCTTCAAAGAGTTACACAAATCCATACAGGGAAGCAACCCATTAAAACTGCAGCCTCCTAATAAACAGGTCCACTGGAGCAGCTGGGCTTTAAGTGCCTTTCTGTTAAAGCTGAAATCCATAACTTATTTAAATGAAAGGAGGGGAAAAAAAAAAAAGTAATTTTATGTCATCCGCATGGTTGATCATTGTGACGACTTAATATGCAAATTTAAGATGAGTGGAGCTGTTGTCTGTGAGCTGCAGTTCACTCATTCATTCATTACCCTGGTAGCAGTTTGCTACCTTTCTGGTTGACAATCCACTATTTTTGTAATTTAACACATTGAAATTAATTCATTAGAAAAGTGCAAAGACAACAGAAAAACGCAGTTGGAAATAAATGGTTGTTGTGTTGTTGTTGAATTTAGACAACACTGCTGTAAGTCTCCTTGTCCTTATCTGACAACAAACAAAGTTGCTCCTTAAACAGAAGTTGTTGTTGCCCGTACATCAATTTAATTACCTTTCGCTACCGAAGAGGGCAACAATGTACAGGAACTTATGAATCTCCGCTTTAAGGGAACGGCGGTTGTTCTCTACAAAGGAAGTTGCGTCAAAATCTCCCAATAATAAGCCAAACCTCTGCAACTGTTACCGAGCAAAATAAGGGAAACTGGGGAAAGTGGATATGTAAAGATATGTACAAGGGCAACAGCAGTTGTGTGTCTGACCTTGTCTTTGCTGATGGTGACAGTAGCATCTGCCACGTTGAGAGCTACTGGAGTCCAGTCTTCTTTGTTGGAAGAACCAATTAGACTGTCTATAGCTCCGTTCAGTATGTCCATTCCTGGACCAGAAGATGTTAAAAACAAACCAAAAATTAACATTTAAATTAAAAACATCATTGAAATCATACTGTCAAACACTCAACATCAACCTACAGCATATACTTTGCATTACATTACAGTGTGCATGGGTATGTTTGTGTGCGTTTGTGTATCAAACTCACCTATTGGTCTGGCCACGGGCAACATCCCAAGGTAGAGCACCTGAAACTTCTGAACCAGCTCTGTCTTTGGTGTGGGGAACTCTGCTGGGGCGAAGCCGCACACACATTTAATAGCTGCTCATAAGAATAAACATTTAACTTCGTGTAGATAACTACCGATAAACATTTGGAGATTGTTCCTCAAGCGTGGCCTGCCAGCTCAATATTTGGATACTCACTCTTGTCCTGCTGGCATCCAGATCTAAATGTCACAACATTTCTAGATGAAGGATAAGAAATTCCACTGACTGAATAATGGCTGTGATGTTAAGTCATTCTGGTCCGTGTGTTTGTTTAGTTTTCTTTAACATTATTCGCTTTGCCAAAAAACACACATTTTTTTCTCCTTAAGGCATCCCTCCATGTGATGCAAAAGAAGTTAGAGCAATTCTTTAACTCTGCTTTTGAAAGATGACTTAAAGATAGAGTTTTTCACACCTATCTGCTAATTACTGCAAGTTAGCATTTTATAAAAGGACACTGCTTTTCTTTGGACTTGTCACATATGTTTATGTAAACGACATGGTGCAGTACAGCCAATTATTTCTCTCTGGCAGAGTGACAAGGAGAGAAAACAGTGACTGGTGAAAGAGATAGCCTGTTATCACGTGTATGGCTAAATGAGAGAACCAGTTGTTTCTTTTTTTTATTACAAAACAGCTATTTGTTGAAATATATATATGTGTGTATGTGAGCTATACACTTCTCTCCTACGCTGTCTCCTGAAAGTACAACAAAGTGTGTCTCACTGCCACCAACATCCCTTGGCTGGCTACATCTGTCTGGTTATACAAGTATATAAGGAACACACTCCATGTCTACTCTGTAAATCTGATCATCGCAAAGTCAGATAATAAACACTGGACCATCAACTCCTCTGTAAACTGCAAACAACTGTTAATGGTACCCTAGTTGTAGAGCTATGGAGCAATGTTTTTACAAGCGGATCCTTGCTTTGTTTGTATTGTGCATGTCGACAGTTGGCAAAGGTAATGCATAATGAAAGGAAGAAATATGCGAAAGGCAAGGAAGAAGAAAACTACAAGAAATATGGATTTAAAAAGTTTTTCTTTTTTTTCTTTTCATGAGGAAGGACGTGCATTCAAGACAAGACATTGTGGTGAGTAACACTGACTGCACATTTTGTTTACAAGAGAAATCCGTAGGACACCTTTAAGGTCAAATAGTAACATCCATCCATCACTTACTCAAAGTCATGGATGTGGATCTTCCAAAATACATAGATTGATTTTAATGATTCCAAATATAGGACGACCTTCATTATGAGATTTTCTCTGACAGCATTTTTCATCTCATCATCTTTGACAGCCGTAATTCTTGGCTGTTTGAACACATTTTCTCCCTGGTTCCCTTCAGCAGCGCAAGTGTTGGGGGACGCTGGGACACTAGTTTGCAGTTGTCATTATTTCATTGCCTCTGTGGCACCATAACACGTTACATGAGTGTTCAGGAACGCCTGCAAGGTAAACTGGACTCAAGAAACACTTTTGGTGACTAACTGACTCACCATGAACATACTTGAAACACTCACTAGCCTAACCAAAAAAAAAAATACTGTCTTACATTCAGGCCAATACAGTATTCATCAAACTGCCGTCATGCTCCGGTTTCTAACTCGTGTTGATTTTGGACAATGTGATGAAAACACAGCTATTTTTTTTTTTTTTAGATTCTCTGCTCTTGCAAATGACCAGTTTGAATGCATCCAGTGTGCCAGAGAAGTGATAACCCCTCACTTATCACATTCACTCACACACACACACACACACACACGCACACACACGCACACACGCACACAAACGCACACACGCACACACACACACACACACACAGGGGTACTGTATGAAGCCTACCTTGTAAAGGGAGATCTAGTCCTGCCTGCATCCTGTCCTGGAGAGAGCCTCCTGCCATCGCTTTGGCATTCTTTCTCTCTGTCATTATCTGGAGAGAGAGAGAGAGAGAGCGAGAGTTAGAGTGAGGGGGGGGGGGGGGGGGAGAGGGAGCAGAGCTAAAGCAGGTACAGAAATATGAGGAAATAGCTCGTAAAAACAGCAGAATTGGTATAACATGTCAGAGACACAGGGGAGGAGGGCGATGAGACAAAATGTGAGAAAGTGCAAGATGAGGGAGGGAAAAAAGATGAAAGAGTCAACAAGAAAGAGCTGAGGAAAACCTAGAGCAGCTTCGCCCCTGATACTGTCAAAACGTCTACCCGTTTCACCTGGGGAGCACCCACACACACACACACACACACACACACAAATACACTCATACACACTCACACACACATTAACCAGGTCACACTCCCTTTTCCAAAGCAGGGTAAAAGCTTTTCCTGCAGCACTTCTCACAAAGAAAACGCATGCAATCACAGAACCACACAGATGAAAACAGGAAAGATCATCCACACACACATAAACACCACACATAAATTATACATGTCCTTAATCAGAGAGTTTGTCACAGCAAATCTGCATCTGAGCAACCCCTGTCTTTGCCTTTCTTTATTTATCCTTTTTTTGTGTGACAAGTCTGTATTAAACAGTCACAATGATCTATACAATAGGTTGACTGTAAAATGTGGGGCAGTGAGTATGAATATGAAGGCTGTGAAGACAAACGTCTCCTTTTCTCTCTAAAGAATGACATTTCAAGAACAAATATTGTTTAAGTTGGTGGTCAAACAGGGTGTGTATGCACAAGAAAGAAAGTCAGAAATAATCTTTTATTCTACACAGAACTGAACTCAACACCAAATTGTGAGTCTATATAAATAAAGAAAGCGCCTCTCCAACATTGTATTAAAATTCCAAAGCTATAAATTTGTTTTATTAGAGCAAAAGTGGAGTGTGTTAATTCCAAGTGGGTTCAGTGAAGAAAGCAGACAAAATACTGTTCTTCTAGACCTGTTTATATTCATCTGTATTCACCTAAGAGTGGTCACGCAGTGCAGAGAAAGCTCTCTGATAACTGTGTTTTGGTAGAAAAATACTTTGTATTGCCTGATATTTAGATGAGTTGAATCTTGGATGGAAAGCAGAAACTCTGTGCAAGGATTAAAATGTGTGCCTCCACTGTGTCATATGATAAAACAATACATTTGTTTAATATGATAAAACAATACAAGCATTTTTGAGACTGAGCATTTTGTTTTGGAAGTTGGTGCTATTTTCTTATTTTTGGCAGGTTTCAGGTCGGTTTTTATGTAAAAATGAATCGTGATAATAACCATAAACACATTTTTCTTGTCTTCCAGCTTTCCCTATTTAGTGGTAGGAGAAACGTTCTGCCAACAAGTCAACGCTTCATCTGAGCCCACTTGCCAAATCCAAACTTGGCCTCATGTCCGCAGCCTCCTCCAGCCTGAATCACTCACCCGGGAGCAGATCTCATGCAGACTGGTGGCGATGGCTTTGGCTGGCGTGTCACAGCGGAACACATGACATTTCAGGATCCTGGTGTTTTTATCCCTCGCCACATATGCAAAATCCCTGGGAAAGAGGAAAACACAGGGTTAGTGAAGACACACGGAAAGGAGAAAAACACCAGGGGGATGAAGATAAGAGGAGGGTTTGTTGGGCTATTTTCAGCACAACTTTGAGACAAGAAAGATAAATGATGAAGCAGTTTTGTGTACTTTTGATGTGTGTATGTGCGTGTGAGTGCGTGTCCACTTTTGAGACTGACAGCTCTCGGAGATGACATGAGAGATGAGCTGACCTTTATCAGTCTGATGAATACAGGACACACACACACAGACACACACACACATATACACACACGCATGCAGGTTGATGGACCCCAGAGATCAATAGAGCAGCGTGATGCAAGAGGGAGCTGAACAGAGTGACAGCAGGGAAGAACTTTCCCCTGGGCCCACTGGAGCTGAAAACAATCTAACTCCGCTGAATAGAGGGAATGAAAAGAAGAAGGAAAGTAGACGGAGGGAGAGAGGAATGAAGACATAGAATATTGTGAAGAAGAATTATAGCTGCACCAAATTAAACCAGCACAGCACACATGCACACGCGCACACACACACACACACACACACACACGATTTACGTAATTCAAAAACACACACAAAAACCAATCTGAATAACTTCCTTCAAGACGTATGCTTCAGTATGCCATGCAATAGGAAACACAGGCCTGAGGGTTAACAAGATTTCTGAGCTGAGACCCTGAGGAGAAACTCTCAACAAAAGATGTATGAGTGTGCATACTTAAAAAAAAAAAATTGCTTGTGGACAGAGACGGACAGAGGAGGTCACCTTCATTTCCTACATCTTTAAGTGTGTGCGCACAATGGTACAGTACATCAAGAGCCAGTTTGAAGACGAGAAAAAAATGAGACGCAGAGGAAATTAAACAATAAGGAATGACAGAGATGATGGAGAGATACTAGAGGAGGGTCGGGGGATGAAAGGAGAGAATGTGTTTACCTCTCTCTGTGTCCAAGGAAGCAAGGGAGGAAAGGCAGACAGTTAGTAGAAAAAAAAGAGAAAAAAAATCCATTGTACTTGCCCCCTACTGCAGGACAGGAGGTAAGAGTGACAAACAGACCCACTGACACACATAGAGAATTAACCTTGAGTGCCACAGTCATTGCTTATACCGTTTCCATATGTATGTGTGCGTGTGGGGTTGAAGGGGTCAAAGCAGCCCTGCAGGTAATTCTAATGCAAACTTAACCTTGAGGTGAAACATATGAAAAAAATGATAGAAAGTGAATGAGGTGCGAAGGGGAGAGAGAGACAGACAGAAAGAGAGAGAGAGAGAAAAGGAGAGAGAGAGAGAAAAGGAGAGAGAGGGGAGGAATAGCAGGACAGAGATGTTCTAGTTGGGCGCAATTAGTTTTAATTGGCCGCTGATGGTTTGTGTTTCCTGGACGAAATGAATGAAATAGGCTGGGAGTTTCTAAAACTGATATACAAAGGAAGTTGCTGAGAGGGGGGAGTGAGAAGAGTAAAGAATATAATGGGAGACATGTGAAACAGTGGGGGAGGAAACTGGCAGTGAACTGCGACTATGTACACGGTAAAGATAAAAGCATAAAGATGAGCACAGAATAAAACACCTAGATGAGGAGGAAAGATAGGAGGCAGAGGGAGGGATGG
>NW_019525135.1:758282-769196 GCF_002814215.2 Seriola lalandi dorsalis | reverse complement strand
GGGGTGGATGGGTATCTAATGTTGAATATAATCTTATCATCATGCAGACGCCCCTGAAAATGTCAAGGTTGCTGTGAGAATCTGTAATCTTCATGGCGATAATGTGTATCGTAGCACATGGGGAGACCACTCCAAGCTTTAGCACGGGTGTATCCATAAGAGTGTGCGAGTGTGTGTGACAAAGAAAGAGAGAGAGAGACAGAGATAAAGGGAGAATCCCTGCACCAATCAGGTTTCAAATTCCATAATATTGAAACGTGGCTGCTGTTACTACATCCCTCTAATATCTTCAAAGTGCAACAACCCATAAATAAATAAAAACAAAAACTAATTTCTTCCACTGGTATTTTTGCATTGCTACATACACATTTTAAGTATTTAAAATCTAAACCGGGGGCTGAATTTTAGATGCACATTCAGTACGATGAAGAAAAATATTTTACACTTACATTGTAGTGCTGAACTGCTGCACATTTCATCGTTAGGAGCTTCTCTATATTACAAACAAATACTTTTCCTTTTTTCAAATACCAGAGACTCAGATTAGCACAACCAACCACAAGCAAAGCCACCACACATGCGCCCACATCCGAGTTTTGCACTCCACCTGAGTTCCTGTAATATTTTGAGATACACACCTCACAACAGCTGTAAAATTCAAGCCACAAACTACCTGCTCAGGACAATTCCTACAGACTGAGGCCTGATCATGCTCATCTGTGGCTTCTCTTTCTTTTCCTGCTACTTTATAATAAAACAAAAGTAAAGTAAGATGGAGGTATATAAATATACTCACAGTGGTTGCTTTTCCTATTTTTGTCAGTTAATCCTGTGCATACGGGAGCGTCTTCAGACACTCACACCATCTACTCCTGGTGATACGACATACGTGCACACACTCCTCAACCTGTCTGCTCCACACCCAGTGAGCACTAACCATACCTCTCCCTCTGGCAGCTTCATACCCCTCTCTCCCTCTCCACTGCCAAAACACCCCTCTCCTCCCCTCCCTCTAACCATCTCCTCTCCTCCCCCTCCTCCCTCTGCTGCAGCTGAGGTATTCCCACTGCTCTCACTCTCCCGATATATGTAGATGATGTGGATGGTAGGAAAAAAACAAAAAGGTTAAGCACTTGGAAAACGCACAGTCGTTTTATCTGACAGCGTGATTGTAAGTTTAAAAACATACTGTAACATACACCACTGCATATACGAGTGTGAGTGAATGAGAGAAGAGAAAGATCCCTGAGGCAACAGAATTCTGCAGTTCTGCTTATGCCAAAAGCTTTTAGCATTACCTCTTCTCCTGCCTGCATGTGTGTGTGTGTGTGTGTGTCTGTGTGTGTGTGTGTGTGTGTGTGTGTGCATGCATACATGTGCAGCCACATGCCAGCTCTAATTATACAGCATTTACCAACCACTCCAGTCCACATCACCCGGCTGTACCTGATAACCTACATTCAGCATCCTTTCATGCATGCAGCGGGCAGCAGTGCACAGCGCCCCCTGCTGCTTGCCAAGCAGCACCGTCACACTGTGTTTATTTAGAAATTAATTTTAAACTTCATATGTGAAGGAAAGGCCTGTGAAGCTCATTTGTTCTTAGTTTTTCCTTCACATTCTTACACTGAAGAACATCAAAGACAGAAGCAGATCAGCACAGTGACAGTTAAGCCTGCTGTGCTGCGCTACGCTGAGGTGAAAGTGAGGGACCGACAGTCGAGTGGGGTTTTAAAGAGAATAAAGGCCATTCTGCCTCTCATCCTTAATCTTTCAATAGCATCCCTTCATCATCAGTCATTAACTCCTCTCTTCTGTCTGTCACCACACTACCTGTCTGCTGCCCTCAATTGGTACCCTGACCTTTTACTGAGTGTGTGTGTGTGTGTGTGTGTGTGTGTGGGATGCACCATTGACTTCCTTTACACCGGTGACTAATCTATCACATTGACTATTCAAAAATTTAAACCTAAACAAGAAAAGGATATTACACCCCAATGAGTCCAGATGATTGGTTAATAACACTGGAATATTTAATAATATTGACACTACAGAAATGTTACAGGTGAGCACAGGGGACTTTATGAATTTTCAAAGAAAAAAAAAAGGTTGTCACGCTGACTAACCTGCCATTGTCCCGGCCAACGCCCCAGACCCGGATGCTTGCGATTGGCTGAGAGTGAAGCACACTGCGGTCCATGGGGTCAACCAGGTTCAGCATATTATTTTCCAGCACCAGGTACATGTCCTTCCCCTGAATACACACAAACACAGACACACAAACACAGACACGCACAAATCCTTCAGATCTCATCACACAATCCTTATTTCCCACAGCTCAGGGTGTTACAAAAGAACGTAGTCCTTTAAAGGTCAGGCGATTTTCTTTTTACTTGCCTATAAAGTATAAATGCCTGTGTCTGCATGCAGGGTGCATAAATGTGTGTGTGTGTGTGTGTGTGTGTGTGTGTGTTATTTGGCTTCGAAGGCCTCTAAATAAATTATCAAACCCTAAAAAGAGGGGGTGGGAGATAAAAGGTTATTGAAAGAGGGATGTTCTCTCTGTTCTGTCGTTTCACATTAAACACAACCACCGCAGAGAGAAGGAAAAGACTTCCTACCATTGCTCTACTTTCCTCTCTTCATTCCTCCCTCCTCCCTCCATGTCTTGACATACATTTCAGAAGACTGTCGCCCCTGCTAACTTCTGTTGCTCTTTCTTTTGCTCCTCCCTCACTCTTTATCCGTCTTCTTAAATCTGTACAAGTACTCCTCCTCCCCAGATCTTTAACTTCCAACAACTACAAACTTGTCATCCTTTATTTGCACCCAAAACAAAATGCATATACACACAAACTGTATGACTGCACTCTCCCTCTCACCTCTCCCCAGATGCCGACAGTGTCTCGGATGTCGTTCTTGCAGTAGGACAGCTGTCTGATGCAGTTGTTAACAGCAACACTGCTCTTTCCAGGAGCCAAGTCCTCTTCAGCCATTTCCACCCATCCCAGAGAGCGCACTGCAAAACACTGAAGGAAACACAAACACACCAAGTGATGACACTGCTACATACAATACAGTACTTAAAAATGTATCACATTTTTGCACACGTATAAGTAGCTATTTGTTTTAGTTTTAGTGTCTACTAGAGACTAGGCACTCTTTGTGTGTGTGACTTTAATAGCAATGCCATTGTGCTTAAAATACACTTGCAGTTTTGAACTTGCAAAAATTCTGAGAGTGAAGCCAAACACTCCACAAACACTAAAAGACAGGTAAACAGATGAAGACAACAAAGCATGTTGGTAGAGAGGAAGGAGAGAGACCCATCCATCTGGCCTCATCAAGTATTCATTTGATTTCAGCAGTCCATTCAGACAGTACTCTAAAGACCTGAGATCCAAGATGAAAGAGGTCAGAGAGGGACAAACAAAGACAGAAGTGAGAGACAGAAAAGTGAGTCACTGTCACACTGACCCGTGGTGTCATAGTTTGTTGTGGGAAAAGTGGTTCTCGTATAGAATAAATGTTGAACAGATAACATTCTTTCACTCACACACCAGTGTTCCCGTTGGTAACATTTCTCTGTTAAGCCAAAATATTTTCTGCCATGGCCAAAAAAGAAAAAAAAAGAAAAGATCAATCATCTAAACCCGGGCTCAGACTACAGGAGTTTTAAAATCCTAACCAGTTTTAAAAGTGGTTTGCATCGCACACATAAGGAGAAACAGATATTCCTCTATCTAATCTCAAACATGACCACATTACAAGATTTGACATCAATAGCGCATCATATAATACAGGATATTATTAAGATTATTGTGCCAGAGGCAACATTCATGGAGCAATGTACCACCTCACATGATCTCACATGATTTCATGTAGAAGCAGATGTCTATTCTTCAGGGAGAACTGGAGGTCAGATTTTATCAGTCAGTTTTAATACCTGTCGACAGTAGTATGCTAGCTAATGTTAGCCTCAAGGGCTAGAAATGTTTACCATTGCTTGGCAACACCATCAGCTGCTCTGCAACCAACGTAATCATCTATATTTATCTATATTTTATTCTCTGAAATATCAAACATGTTTGATATTATCAGCGAGACCCGAGTCTGCGAGCAGTTTGAGTGGTTTAAGACTGGATCTGTGAGCTCCTCTCATCACCAGATAATTTGAGTCAACATCAATTGAGGGCCTTATCCCCCCACCCAGTCACAGTGACCCCCCCACACCTTGATCCACAGGAAACACTGCATGCATACACACATACACACACACACACACACACACACACACACACACTCCAACAGTGCCTCTCTCCATGTTGCTATACATCTGGTGAAAGTTGTGTCACTGATCCAGACCAGCAGGTGGTAGCAGCTGCATGATACACTAACTGTGCAGCCTTGATTATATTCCATCTGAATTATAAAAATGTGTGTATTTTTTTTTTTTTTTTTTTGCAGGCACTAATTAGAACAAGGATTTTATCCTAATGATTTAAGGGTTGTTTAGTTGAACAGCAGTTGGTGTGTACGGGAGTTTTCTGGTCAGTCTTCTAGCCTTTCATAGATATAAATTGTGATCGACCAGGTCTTCTTTGTATTTAACTCCCTTACTAGGTAGAAAGGCACCGTTCCAATCCTGATACTGCAGTGGGCTGTTTGCTGCCATTGATGTGTGTGTCAGAGTGCATTACCCGACCAGATGCCCTGACTGTAGGTCTGTGTTTGTGTCTGGTATTCATCACAATGTCACTGTTGCTAAGGATTGTGAATTTCTGCCAGACAAACACACAGAGGGAAACCGACACTAGACAGCCAAATCAGCACCACGTCATCAAGCCGAGTGCTGGCTTTAAACTCTAATCTGCAATGCTTTAGACCTATTCAGCCATCTGTGGGAACAACACACACACACCTTGGAATGTATTTTAGCCTTCCAGCAATCTGCTGTGGTTTGTGACAGAATGAAATGATTCTGTATCAGGCCAGATAAATAACCTATTTTTCAGTTTAATTAGTTGGATTCCAAATTGAATTTATACCTTGGGCTGACATTTGCTGGTAACAGTACCAGCCCAATGGGCGTGACATTTGTACTGAGTAATATATTTTATTGAGCCGGATCCTTGATTAAACGTTTAAATGTCTCATTTGAATCTTAGGTTTGGATTTTAAAGAGCCCTCAGTAATTAATGCACCAATGTGCAGCATGGAACTGTACTTCTCTGTCTCACCACTGGGGGGCAGTTTTGTTTAGCTCTCACTCTTCCCTCTGAGGCGCATAGACAGCCACCATGATCAACATAAACACCATCAGTAAACAAACAGGCTGAAGACATCAACAGACTAAAACATACATACTCCATCTTTCAAAACAAGAAGCTTTGTCTGCTGAGGATGTTGATTCTATTCCAGTGTTAAAAAGTTGGATTACATAACACATGTATACACAACTGTGACCTGACAAACTTTAGATTCTGCAAAAGATGATGATATAAAAATGAAGGTACTGTGCCAGTCACACACAACATATAGTTCTTTTTAACACTTTACATAAAGGCAACATAAAGAAGTCACAATGACACACAAAGATATTCAAAAATTAATTTTAAACCATTTAAAATTTTAGAAGGTACTGTACACACAATGTTTTCCTAACAGATAAATTGCAATAGCTGCAGAATGATGTGAATTATGAATTATGCTTTGAACTGAATTTAAGCTGTGGTAAAGGCTTTTTACCTTTGCTTCTGGGTCACTGTTGACACTGCTAGACTCTTCTTCTTCCACTGCTGGACGGTTCCTAGGAAAAAAGTTGAAAAGGTTGAGAAAAGTGCAGTTGCGATGGGGTTATAAGATTAGCAGTGTGCCTGTACTATTATTGCAACCATTAGCTGCTTTGTTAACAAGGTTCCCGGCCTGTGTGTGAATTTGCCAAAGCTACAGGCAGTCATTACACTAATGGAGAACATGGAGCCATTTCCTGAGTAGAAGAACTAACTTCCTGCTTTGTCTGATGTTATTTAACTCTAACACTGATTTAACACAAGATTAGAGAAACTAACTAGACAGCACTAGGAGAGAGGCCAAGAGTCAGAGAGAGCTAATGCAGGTGGACAGCAAGAAAGATAAAAAGGAAACAAAAACTTTTTATAGCTAATTGTAAGTGTGGTAGCTCACACAGATCCATGCACAGAGGTAGTGTGAGGTTTGTGTCTGCTTGTGTGTGTGTCTGCACTGGTATTTTACCTTAGCTTGAGTGATGCATAGCGAAGCGTGGCACCCTCAAACTCCTTCAGACTGGGGTCAGGGTTCACTGTGGCTGCCTGCAGGTCCTGGTGCACACAGGTGACATCATTAGAGGGTAAAATGACACCATAATACCTCCTACATCTTTGGCCAGAGGCCTTCCACCCTCAAGCCCCTTCCACACATGTAACCTGTAACATAGTCAGTCATTCTGAAATGACTGAGAATCTGGTGAATCGGCTTTAACTACCTTCTACTACTATTTTTAAAAAGAAATTAAAACCTATCTTTTTAATTTGTCTTTTAATTTGGGGTCATTTTTTTTACTTGTCATTATGGGGTTTTGTTTCATTTGAGTTTTTGACCTTTGTTTTTATTCTTGTCTGTAATGCACTTTGGGCAGCCTCTTTGCATGAAAAGTGCTGCACAAATAAAGTCATGGTTATGATCATAATTATTATCATTCACACACGTGTCTTATATAAAGAAAAACTCAGGTCTGATCCCACAAGATGTCACAAATCCAAACAGATAAAAGCCTTGTCGTCTCCAGTACTTTGTTTTATTTTTAGTTCCTTTATAGTTTTGTGGTCATGCAGTTCAAAGTGACTCAGAACTATTTAAATAACACTTTATTATTGTAAGAGGATATCAAAATCTGATTATTGTTATAACAGCACCAATGTTCACTTATTGTTAGATTTTATTTTCCAACAACATAGCTGGTGAATGCAGATCTGTTTGGCATTTTCAGATGTGGAACTTCGTACTAATACATAAATCTCCACTGTCTCTTTTTGACTGAATTTCTTACTGTGTTTACAACAAACATAGAGCACATCTGGAATTCTCAAAAGAACTGAATAGTTTTCCTGAGAATCTTGGTGCTTTTGTTCCAACTAGAACTGTGGCAGATGTCCAGAAATCTTACCAGGCCATGAACCACCTCACTGCATCTTAAACAAAAATCACTTCAGCTCCTGTTCCAACTCGACACCGATATGTTTAACTGCCATAGCACTCATGGGTTACAGGGCATGTGGGAGAGGGACTAAATAGACAGAAGCCTGGCAGGAACCAAATGTAAATATTATGACCCCACACAGTATATGCTCGCATGCATCCAAGTGTGGGCAGAATCCCTTTGCTGGATGGAGAAATGGCACTGGTGTGTTATGTTTAATGGGGCATGCTGCATCAAGGAAAGGAAGTTCGCACACAGTATGTACACACACTCGTGTGTGCAAACACATTCAGATCTGTGCCAGCAGGAAGGAAAGATGAAAATATTTTAGCCACATAAGTAAAGAAAGAAACGACCTGTTGAGAATGTTGCTGCAGCCAAATGACAGATGTTTGGACGTATCAGGCATGACAAAATGCTGTGGTTGAGGCCGTTACATTTCGGTTGAAGCATCAGCCACACATGCTTTTGCCCAGGCAGTGATTTTCTAGCGCATAATGCATAAATGCATAAATGCACACAGTCAAAGAGTGGGTGATGTTAGACCAAGAACAAGACTCATTGACATTGAGTGCATTATACTTGCCTTCCACACCTCACTATCAATCTTTCCGCCAAATTCACTCCACACCTGTTTCTACATAAAGCGTTAAAACACACACGCACACAAAGTGGTGGGTCAAGGATTGAGGGGGTCAAGGGTGGGAAGGGAGCAAGGGAAGAAAGACAGAACAAGGCTGTTAGCTAACTAGCTCACTCCAAACTGAGTGTCTGTTGCAATAAGGAGCAACCCAGCAAAAACATTTCTTAAATGAGAAGCTGTTCATCAAGACTTTAAAATTCTCCAATGTTTCTTGCTCCTATTGAACATTCAGCTCACCACTGAGAATCTACTGATTCTTGATTAGTATAATATGAACAAAACAGCCAGATTACAGACAGTGCTTATTTGAGCAGTGACACTTTTTTGTTGTTTTCACATGGTAGCTCTGACGTGGAGCTTAATTTTAACAACAAAATTCCCATGTCAGAGGAAAGAAAGCCACTAGAAAATAAAGTACCAGTAAAGACAAAATATTAATCAAAATATAAAAAATTGAAATATTAACTATTAAATTTAAACAGATTAATTGGACAGCGTGAAGTCATGAATATGTTGAACTCTAGCCTCAGTGTTTGCAATGTTCCTTGTAATTTTTGCATGAAATAGTGTCTTTGTCTATGAATGCTCACAAACTGTTGTGAGGTTGTGAATTTTTTACTGCGCTTGTCCCTTGTGTGCATTTGGAACCACTGTAACCTCACAGCCATGGTTTTATTTCAGATCAAATGCACTGAAGTACAGAGCCAAAACAAATAAAAACATGTCACTGTCCAAATACTTACTGACTGCACTGTATGTGATACAAGTAGACATACATCAAATATACAGTAATATACACACGTACAGATGCTGTAGGTATCTTTTTGTTCCTATCTGTGCCCCACACACACATTTACGCAAAATTTTAAGCATTACTGAAGGCTATTGAGTGGCGGGTGAGGAATACAACACAATGTGGAAAGTCTTGAAGTACCCCACCTTGTCCTCATCGTCGTGATGCTGAGAGCGACACTCTTGATCAGGCACCCCCTGCAGAGATGTGGAGCGAGGCTAAAGGGAGAGAGAGAGCGAGAGATGAGGCATTAAAAAGTGACCAAAATCTGCATAGTGAGAATTTAGAGGACGTATTACGCAACCATGTTTGTCTGTCTGCCATTTCGGCTGTTGTGTCACTGGCTAATACTCGAGCAGTCTGCAGGTCAGTCGCTCCAGATAGATGTGCCACAATCTCATTCTGGCACATCTATCTGTCAACATCAGTCCATTCTCACTGGATCAATATTTTATCTACACCACGCTCCTATCTATAAATCTCCTTTCCTCTCTCCGTTTCCTCCCATCATTCTGCATGATTGACTGATTGATTGACTCTGTGTTCTGGCGTTCCTGTATTCCGGAGCTACACTGGAGTATTGATGGTCCTCTCTCTGTCTCACTGCCTTTGCCAACTTGTCTTGTCTCATATTTCTGCCAGTCTTCCACTCATCTAAGTCAGGACAACAGAACTAAAATATACCATCAGACAAATACATTGTTATGTCTTAAATTCCACATGGAGGCAAAACAACCTGCCTTTTACAAAAGGTACAGGTGAACCTCACACAGTACAGTATGGTACTTCCACAGAAAAACAGGGCTTGTTGGTCACTTACGAAGTAGCAGCTGTTGACAAATCCACATGAGGGGAGGGTGGGCTCATGAGAGGAGAGAGGCTCCACTGAACTGTCGGAGGTGGTGCTGCCCGAGCGAGTTGACGCCCTGAAGAAGACCTCTGCCTGACACGACTACATGCGTACACACACACATGAGCACAGTTATTAGAAACTGTAATTGACTCTTCACAGGCATTAGCAGCTCTTCAGCTCTTCTTCTCTTACGGAGATGGCAGATTTCCCTTGTTCAGACTGATACTGAGCTTGTATATTTCACAGTATTGTTAAGAGTAGCATGATTTGATCTCAAGGTGAGGAAATGTCTCCCCCAGGTGTAGGGTACTTGCCTGGGCATAAATATCAGATCTTATGTTTGTTTCTATGTCACAAAATATAATTCATAATGGCAGTTCTTTTTCCAAATCATTCAGAGGTCGTTATAAAATGGTAAAATAACATTAAGCTTTTTAGATCATAGAGAAAACAATACCGCTGGAGGCACTGAGCTCTTCTGCATTTTAAACATATATCAATATCCATGTGTTATTACAGCCACTCATTCATTCTCTGCTGTGTTTGTTGATTGATACTCATCAGAGGTTTAAAATAAACTTTTTCCATCTTCAGCAGTCATAATGACATTATCTAGACTGATGATGAGGATTTTAACTTTCAACTAAACTGTATTACAGTCATAAGACAGTTTATAAATATTGTACATATATATTTCATATTTGCCTTTTGTACAGCATGTGTTTATATTTTAATCTAAGGTTTGACTTCATTATTTTTGGCTTAATTTAAATCTGTGACTCCATTATTTTTCCCATCGTTGGTCCTCATCTCTTTACATTGTGAATGGATTGTCTTCAGTATGTATTCCAACCACAGTTTGAGCCGGACCACTGCCAGAGACACCAACAACTTGCCAGCACTTAGACTGGGTGATCACATTTAAACAGAACTATTACGGATGTAACCAAAGTTAACTGACGGTTAGAGCAAAAACAACAGGTAAGATTCATGTGGAACTTAAAGTATGCATCTCAGTCTGTTGTTCTTTCTCTCACCTCATGGTCAGGAGTGGGTGAGGGGCTGAGTGAGCCCAGAGAGTGTTTACGTGGTGTTGAGACTGTGTGGTTGCCCAAGGCCGGGGTCTCAGTCTGTCCAGGGAGTGCTTGGCGGGTGGCAGGCCTCTCCCACTGGGTGGTGCCTGTAGGAATGTGCCAGTAGTAGATTCCGGCCATGTCTGTGATCTTCTTCCATCCTGGAGGCAGGTCAGGGTCTGTCTGGAACGACTGCTCACTCCAGATATCTGGTGAAAACACACACAAAAACACAAAGTTGTTAAACTGACAGACCTCTTAAATACTTTATTTAGAACTGCATGTATAAACACACCTGTGTGACTGCACACAAACACTGAATATTGATTTTTC
>NW_019525135.1:748282-753282 GCF_002814215.2 Seriola lalandi dorsalis | reverse complement strand
AATTGATTAAAAAATAATGATAATGAAAAGTTACAGCCCTATCTTTTATTTATATATATATATATATATATATATATACACACACACACACACACACACATACACATATACAAGTACAGGTATTTGGACAGAGACCACAGAGACCAATTGCTCATTATGATACACTGGGAAAAACATCATACAAATGGGCTTAACAAACATTATAAATGAACAGAAGAATCTCTGTCAGTCTGCTTGTTGCACCAACAGACCTATGGATTGAAATGGGATAAACCACAGCTACAGGTACATATGGAAATATGCTGTAACAATTTTCACTCCATTTTTTTTTTTGGCATGATTATCGACTGCTCTCATTTCATTTACTATCCACAGAGCACAAATGTTCATATGCTCAAAAAAGAATAATAGATAAATAAGGGTAGGAAGGGACAGTACAGAAGATTATAGGAAACTAAAGTGGCTCCTGTCTAGAGTATCAACTCTGGTGAAGAGATCAAAGATGCAGAGATAATGGCAGCTAGAAATTTTGTATCAACTCATCAATAGCCTGAAAGCCCTTTCGGCACACACACACACACACACACACACACACGCACACACACACACAGAGGACACAGCTTGAAACTGGACGCAGCTGAACTAGCTTGCTAACCACCCATGAGGTTACAAGGGCATTTCCTGTCCCAGACTCTGGGACTCTGGGAGATTTACTGGAGGCTGGAGTGATTGTTATTCTGTTCCAGCTATGTCTGAGTTCAGCTTATGCACGCACACACACGCATGAACACTGGCTCACCCTAAATGGAAACATGTCATCAGCAGAGAGGACAGTAAAACCACTACGTAGCACACAGGAGAATTAAAAATAAAACCAAAAGAAAAAACACACTGGAGTAGCTCACATACACTCACATGAAACCTGTGGCAAATATCAGTAAATGACATAAACTTTACAATAAGCTATTTGCAGTATGTTTTGCGTGTGCATTTGTGTACCTGTCTCCTCTGGGGAGTTGCTCTCCTGGGACAGGGTGGTCCAACTCAGCTCTTCATCACTTGGGTTCAGATTCTGGATGCGGTTCAAAGCACAGTCTGTCTTTGCGCCGGTCCTTCTGTCCTTCTTCGTCTCTGGAGAGGAGGAGGAAGAGGAGGAGCAGGAGGCCACAGAGAGCAGGGGCGTGTCCTCTGGACTGGCTTGCCGTGGTTGGGAGGGAGGAGGAGGTACAGAAGAGTCCTTGCTTGTTTTGAGGAGCTTGATGTTGGAGTGGAGGTCAGAGATGAGTTCCACGCCTGCAGAAACTTTGTGGTTCTTCATGGGAGACTCACTTTTTATCATCAGTAAAGGCTTCTTCTCCTCGTCTTCCTGCTCCCCCTCCACCACCTCTTCTCCATCTTCCTCAATCTTCATCTTTGACATTATTTCCTTTTCAGACAGAATGCTAATGTCATCACTCTCCTCTGCCTCAACGTTCAAGTCAAAGCCCAAGTCTGTTGTTGTGTTGCCGTTCAGTTTGAGCTCCACAGTCGTGTTAATGTTGCAGTCCACGTCTGATTCAGTTTTCTGCTCAGGCTCTGCGTCAGTGTTGGCGTCTGCGTGCAGTTCGACATCTAACTTAATTACATCATCCTCTCGGTCATTATTGGTGAGAGTGTGACTGTCGTGCTCCTGTGATGTGTTGACATTGAGGTCATCTGCTATAGTCTCTGAATTACATTCCAGATCTATCGAGTCAGGGCCGGTCGTGTTTTTGTTGTGGTCCTGACCAGCTTTACGAAGCTGGTTGACTCCATTCTTGGCTAGTTTGGGATTGTTGGGGGTTGAAGACTGTGATGGGGATGATGATGGTGATGGTGAAGATGGCACTGCTTCTCCAAGGCCCATTGCAGCCTGGATACTGGTAAGTGCATACTTTTTGCGACACTTGGGAGGCGTGGCGGAGCCCTGTTTGATGACATCGCTGCTGAGCAGCTGATTGTGTGAGGAGCGAAGGCTAAGTGAGGTTGGAGGCGTGGCAGCAGGGCCATTACGATTGGTCACATCTACTGACATCATCGTGGCACAAGATGGATCACCTGAAAGAGGAAGAGAGGGAGACCAGACTGAATAAATTTAAATTGACATATGTTAACATGCACACAATACAAGGCAGGATTTAACTTTCAGAAAGCGTGTCCCATTCTATACACAACTATACAACTATTATTATACTAATGGATTTTAATCTAATCTCTTTCTCTTCCTCCTCTCTTTCTGATCATCTATTTGAGCTGCATCAGTGTCTTTAGTCTTTCTTTTGGTGGCTCTAGCTTCTCTCTTGTCTCCATGCTCTATTCTTTCCCTGACCCGACTCCTCCGTTTCACCTCTTTCCACTTAACTAACAACTTAGTTAAAAATAAAATTGCCTGTAATGAGCATCAGATACGTGAGGTTTGTGTTACTCAGTGAATTTATGAATTTAATTTTAATCCCGTTGTATGCTGGATCCAAATTCACATCAAAGTCTTTGCTGATTGCCTCAGAGTTTCTTTTCAAGGCTGCTGTATCAGAAAAGCCATCTGAGTGGTAACATAAAAGGTGATGTTTTGTAACATCGGCTGGTAAAAGGTGCAGCAATGTACATTTGTTTCATTGCTCATTTCACTGTTGTTTAGTTCAAGCCATGGATAGGATTGTGTTTCAGTAAGCCTGAAACTTGTCTTTGGACTGCTGCTTCACCTTAGTAATGTTACTGTAACCTGTCTGAGGATCCTGAGGATTAACGTTGTTAACTTGACATCACTAACACTGCTGTTTACACTAGCCCTTTTGGTTTCCAGTGTCTGTTTCTAAGCATGTTCCACTTCAGATGATGTACATTTACGTTAAAGCCAGCGGTCCATGTTCGCAGGCGTTCAAGTTCATCAGTGTGAGTCGTCTCACATTCAGCACTGGTGCTATCATTGCCTGAACATTATTAGACATCGCTGCTAATATGTGCTAGAATTTCCCGCATTATAAGTGTTTCATTTGCGAGAAACAATGAAATTATGTGCAATACCCACATTCCCTCACTGGATTTCAAGCCCTGATCAGACAACAGAAATGTAATTAATCATTCCAAAGCCTTAATCAGACAGAGGTCACCTCAAGTCTACTGAATGCATTAAAATCCCCTCAAAAGATAAGTCTGGTGATATTCGGTATATTCTGTGATATTTTTCAACAAATAACATGAAAATGACCCTTACACATTAATTGATCCTACTACGAAGTTATTGCCTGTGTATCCAAAGCATGATATAGTATATAGCAGTTTTTTTTTTTTTGCAATGTAAACGCAGTTGCAGAAGGCGGGACATTTCTGTATAACAGTGAACATGAAGGTTTTTTTTGTGTAGATTTCACACTTTTCCAGTGCTGTAAATACTTGGTAGAGCACCTAATCTGTGCCTGAAAATAGTCACCGACAAATGCATTACATCTGAGTAATGTTTGCTAAAAACTACAGTGCCCAACTGTTGTAGGAAAGCCACAGACAGGGAAGGGAAGCTAGAACAGATCGAGAGAGGCTCTAACACATGGTTGGTTTTGTCATTATTATTTGTTTATGATGATGAAAAAAATAGAAGATATTGCCAGGCTTGTCTTTAACATTCTTGAGAGATGTCACTGTGGATTGCAGACTTTCAAAACTACTAGCTAGGAGGATAGGGCATGAAGAGCATGAAGAGGTGTGAGCATAGAGGTTGTCATTACAACTAAACACTGAACACAAGTACAGTGTGTGTGTGTGTGTGTGTGTGTGTGTGTGTGTGTGTGTGTGTGTGTGTGTGTGTGTGTGTGTATTTTGTACCTGACAGGAGGTCAGTCATAGACTGGCGCTGGTCACAGTTCAGGGTTCAGTAGACTCAGCTGCAGATCTGAAAACCACAGAGGTAAAAAAAAGTAAAAGAATGATCAGAAGAAAAATGCAAAGAATCCTGAGTTCTTCTTGGGTTGCCCTCGGAGACCACATTCATCCATGTGGAACCCAACTACAGCTGGTTTCTATGGAGACAACAAGGGGACTCCAAACACCATAGAAATAAAAATGATAGAACATACACTGTGAATCAATATTAAGGAAGAATCAAGGAAGCAATCAATCACTTCCTACGTCATCACCCAGACACTATCGGAGCGGAGCAGAACAAACAACTCCAGCAGTAACAAATGGGACAGGACAAACACTGCAGCCCAGAAATGATTCCTTTGTATTGTTAACTGCCTACACAGAATGTAAACAATCAGCCCCTTCCAACAAGTACATTTTGAACAGGCACCACACGAGTCATACATAATGTTAGGAGGCTGCTGGATATCAAGATGTTAACAGATGTAAACACTGATGTTAACAGACGCAACACTTTTTATCAGTGTCTTCCCTGTTCCACAACAAAGGTGGTACCTAACAGATAGAGGCACCATGGCACGCTGAAGGGTGTTGCTTACCTGGATATGATATTAAGTTTTGTAAGTTTTAAATTCACCCAAACAACAGAAATTGTTGCAAGGAAAACCCTGCTTTAGTCCCTTCAATGTAAATACCATCCCTCTAACATGTCTCAATCTTATCTTGTATTTATAGCAAAGCTTGTAAATTGTGAAAGCCGAACCAGACCTATATTTTCAATGATGACAGGAAGAACAAAAATTTCGAAAAAAAAAAGCTTGGAGGGTTTACAAGATTCTATTTTTATAAAAAACATGTCGACTTTACAGTTGCTACTTACCAGAGAACTACAGATGAGTGCATCCATACTGGTAGTCAGTGGTTCTCTCTTCATCCAATCAGGAGGGCTTTACTGAAGCAGCAGCGTCCTGAGGGAGAGACAAACATAAAGTAGGATTAATGAGATGGAGGGAGAGGGAGGGGTGATCAGAGAGGGAAAGAGGACTGCAGGACACCAGAGGGACAAATAATAAAGACACATCAATTATTCACAACTTTGATCAAACATTAATACACAAGGTACG
>NW_019525135.1:687709-748262 GCF_002814215.2 Seriola lalandi dorsalis | reverse complement strand
GGGAGGGGGAGAGAGAGAGAGAGAGAGAGAGAGAGAGAGAGAGAGAGAGAGAGAGAACATAAGGCTCATTTTGTATAGAGCTCATATTTCTTTCTTTGGTGCAGTCTTGCCAACTCTTCACTGACTGGAACCATCATAAACTTAATGCCACAGGAGACTTGTAAACTCCCCCTGCTCTGCTCTCCAACACACACACAAACACACGCACATTACTGCATAATGCAGTCAAGACTTGTGGACAGTTCTCACCAACATGCAACCTCTATGAGAAGTGGAGAGAAAGAAAATAAGCATAGTCAGATTGGACCATAAAGTCCCACTTATCCCTGGCAGAGAGACTGGAAAAAACACCTGGAATGATTTGGGGGAATAAAATTGTAGGAACAGAAAGAAATGTTATCCCCATCACATGGATCTTTTAGCTCAACAGCTGACACTGGCCCTTGCGAAGAGTTAACTCCAAAGTATTGGTAATTCTTCAACCTCCTTCAACGTGACCATCTCAAATCAGACAATGCCCTGCAACAAGTATCAGCTGCAGGGATGAAGTCAAAAGTGTGCTGACGGTTGCAAGGACATTCTGACATTTTTTAAATCCATGATGATCAGTAATAAACTGTCATCAGGGTTTGGTAATCAGGCAAATCCTCAAATGGTAATAATAGCCAGTGGGTTTTCAACGTCATTGGCCCAGATAGTGCAACTGGCTGATCAGTGCAATGTTTTAAAGTCAACCATTTGGAGATTTTTTTCTTTCTTAAAGCTCACTTTACCCTACACTAATTCTTCTCATTTGTCTGCATAATGACAAAATACACTGCAGATTTCCTCCTCAACTGCCAACATAAGGACCAAACCCCAACTACTTTTGCTGGCAAGGCTCCTTTTTTCCCTCTGCTTTTCCTTCAGTGACTCTATCTTAAGCCTTGAACACATTTTTGAAGTCTTGAATGACGATGAATAGACTGATCAGCACACACATAGCAACTGCAGATTGTCAGGGATATCTTGTACTTCTGCACTTGTACACATATAGCAGCTGTCTTTGACAAACACATTTTTTCACATTATTCTGAGCATACATGGAGGCCACAAAGCTTGCAGCAGTTGCGAAGTGTGTTGTGATTCGTATGACAAAGGAAGGACAAGAAAGTAAATGCAGCCATAGATTGAGAAAGGCGTTCTAGTCAGTGGACAGTATCTTCTGAACAGAGGGAACCATTTTAGTACTGAATCTATCGGGAGCACTTTGTGAGCTGTTGTTTTCCTGAGTGTCTGAAGGAGAGTTAGTGATTTACAGTTTGTCACCTTCAATAAATAAGACTGTAATTAGCCTAGCTCTATATTTCTGGCATTTTGCATGCTCAATGACAAAGTGAGATGCTCTTGAATGAACAAGTTAATCAATCTGTCACATTATTTCATATCTTCACTGAGCAGTGGTCCTTTTCGATCACTGGCAGTGCTGGCCACTTAAAGTCAATATTATGAGGCCAGGAAGTTGAAGATTACATTTTCTTTTAAGCTCCGGGCATATGGAAACATCAGGCCATGTATCTACCTTGTAGTGAAGATGTGGGCATTTAGAGATAACATTCGAAGGAACAAAAGAAAGACTAAAATGCAAGTTTTTCTTCCCAACTTCCAAAAACGTACAAAGGTACAATAAACATAAATAAACAATGATTCTCCAGGATTACATAACTTTCACATTTTCACAAAGGTTTATGTAAGTCGCAGTTATGAATAGCACATACTTCTGTAAATACTGAATCATTTGACTTGAGCTGGTAAACGTATAAACATACTGAGGAACAGTTGATCTGCCACAATACAGTGAACCAGTCCTGTACTGAGCCAATTGTGTTTACTGACATAACCGAAGATGAACAACATCTGGTTTGTCTAAAAACACTAGGTGTTAAACAGTGGTAAAAAAAAAGTAAACCATCTGAAGTGCAGCTGTATAATTTGAACCTCAGACCAGCTGTACGTATTGTAATGTCTTCTCTTATGGTTTAAAGCCGCACAGAGCTCAAGTTTTTATACTTGCTATGGATAAAAATCTGAAAATAGCAATAAAAATTTTGCATTCTGGGATTAAAATTACACAGCATGTTCGGTTCCTTGAATCCTGCTGCAACAAGTCTACATACCAGGGAATGTGTGTAAGTATTTGTATGGAGGGGTGTCTACACTAAAAATGTATGAATCATTTCCCATGAAAAATTACTGCTGATCCGGTTTTACAGGTAATAGAGGTTGTATTCAGTATTACTACAAGAGTCACTGTGATTCGTCCTCACTGTTGCAAGGACAAACAAATTTAGTACATTTAGTCAGTGCGCACAATGGGACAGTACCTTTTTTTGTTTTTGCTCTACACTCCAACACACTGGATGTATCATGAAACTAACTATGAGGTTTAGATGCGTTTAATTGTGACAGAGGGTGTTCACATTCATACTAAATGAACAGTATATGCAATTGTAGCACTAACCCTAACACTAACCCTAACCCATAGAGACAATACCTCTATAATCCAACAACATACAGATAAAGTTGATCAGACCAGAAAATAAAATGTCCCTGATTGGTCAAGTCAGTCACTCACCAGCTCAGCATGAGTTTTACTTGCTGACAAAAACCAAGCTGAAAGCAGACATATTTTTAAGTATTGCAAAAGTCGATGCAGCAGAACCATGGGTATTGTCTTTTTATTCCATATATTATTCCTCTTTTCATCCACAATGCAATGTCACAAGCAATTAATGTAGCCTCAAGCCACTAGCCAGAGATTAGGAGCGGGCTACAGAGGTCTGGGAAGATCACTTCTTTCAAACTCCACACCACCACATTACTTTCACTTTCAAATTTGTGGTCTTCAGACCCAGCTGATGCTCTGTTGGTTTAATCAGATTTAACACAGCACCCTCTGAAGCTACAAAACTCAAAAACAACTTTTTTTCACATATGCACTAGTCCTCTGTAAGACCTGCAAACACAATTTGATGCATAAAATCATTGGAGTTCCTCTTTAGAGTTACCACTTTAACCTCATAGTGATTGTTTCATTGCACGCTGGAGAAGAGCCAAAACAACAAAAAAGTGTTACCTTCCAAACACAAACTACAGACTGCACTGAAGCTGCCATATCATTTCTTTCGCCTACAGACAGATGCAAAACACAAGATGTAAAGTTTCCACACTTGGGTGGAGCTACAGCACAGCAGCAGCACAGCAATTACACGCTAAAAGTGTAACTTTCAATCCCAACTACATCTGGATACGGCTTCAAATTGGGTGCAATGATAGTGATAGCAGTGGCTGTTCTGGATCGGGCCTCAGCGCCCACGAAGGGTTCGCTGCAGTCCTCTGCTGTGGATGAGGGGGTCTACGCTTAATTACAGGGCTCCTCTCCTGGGCAGGGCAGCACTGGCACTGACACACAGAGAGACAAACACTCTTTCAGAAACACACACATGAACAGTAAATATGAGGGTGAACCTTCTACATGGACTCCCTTGTAAACAGTTAAATACACACACACACACACACACACACACACACACACACACACACACACACACACACACACACACACACAACAAAAAACACATTGGGAGGGTAAGTAATAAGATCTAGGATGTGTCACAGCATGACAGTGACCTTTGACTTCTGACCCACTGGCTAACTCGTGGAGTTTGTGCTGCTGCATGTGTGTGTGTTGTTAGTGTGTGTGCACAAGTGTCATACGTATGTTGGGGGGTCTTGTTCCAGAGAGAATGAAGGAAGCAGCTGCAAACGGTCCACCTCTCTCTCCGTTTCTTTTTACGTGCGCTGTGTGTAACCACTGGCGTATACCAGACACTGGTGTGAGCGAGCCAGAGACAGATTGCTTTTAAATTCGTATGCCAAGTGGATGCCTGCCAACAGTTTGATAGTCCTCTCATCCCTCCTTCCTGCCCATCCCTCTCAAGGTTTCTCGCCATTCCAGTTCCTCTGCTAATCCCACTTGACTTTTACCTCTTTCCTTTATCCCGTTTTCTTGCCCATTTCCTCTCCTCTCCTCCTCTTCTTCTCCTGGCTTCCACCACATTCATCTTCTAGCTCTCGCCCCCTTCCGCTCCCTCTTTTCTTTTGTCTACAAGAGAATTGCTGTCTTTTCTCATTAAAAGTGAAGAAGGTCTGTAAACTCTCATAAAACCACCCTTTTCTCTCTACAACCCTGATTTACAGCCACTCTTCCCCTCCTCTTCTCTTCTCCCCCTCCGCTCGTGAGAAACCCCATCTGTTACCAAAAAAGACTTGACAAGAAAGCAAAACTGTCGCAGCTAGAGGCCCGGTCATCGAAAAACAAAATGGATAGATTCATGTCAACAAAGCAAAGCATGCAGAATGGAAAACGCAACTGGGTGTTTTTCTAACTTTTGGATTAGGATGTGAACTTGTAAGACAGCTGCACAATACCAGGCAAGCTTCCCAGATCTTTCTTGGCTTTATTTTGATTGGCTGAAGAGTAGGCAGGGCCCTCTACATTTAGCTGCAAACTTCTTCCACTACAAGGCTGGGAAGTTAGCACCACTGCTAACCAAAGACATATATTACCATTGCTGGATAGCTCTTCACATTCCAACCACTATGTCAAACTTAATCTTTTCAAATCTATAGCTTACTATATAAAATATAGTGATGCACTTTTGAGAGGCAGTGACTTTTTTTTAATATTCAGCTGCTAGACTCCTCTTTGTCCATCTCTAAATGGCTTAGAACCAGCCTGCATTACAGACTCCCTGTTGTTTTATGTGCCTTTATGCTCACTCTGATCCTCAACTGTGGATTTTTTTTAGATGATCAGAACTACAATTATAAGAAAAGTGGCGACGCAGCATTTTAAATTATGCTTTCAAGCTGTGGGAAACAATCTAAAAAGCGAGTCTATTTTACTTTCAATTAGTTGAGCAACTGGTTCTGTATCCCTTTATTATAATCTTCTTATTATCTAATAAAAATAACTGATGTAATTGTGTACATAGCTTTGCACAACCATTTTTTGTTTTGGTTTTTCTTTTTTCCTTTTTGTAATGCACTGTAAGCCACATTCATACAGAGGTTCTTATATAGGGTATGTTTATTAAGGTTATTTTTAGTAATCTAATATGAAGAGTATGCCATAGCTAAATATTTTACAGCTACAAGCAAATTCATGATGAATGAAAGCTGCTATAGTCAGTGGAATAACACACCCAAAAAAAGACATCAATCAGCCCTACGCTGAGCTAACAGACGGATGATGACTAGACCAGTCTGGTGCTATATTTTCTGGGCTCCCAGCTCAGTGTGTGTGTGTGTGTGAGTGTGTGTGTGTGTGTGTGCGTGCATCCTTGTATTGTCAATAGAGGGAAATAACAGAGACAAAGTAACACTTTGACTGAAACTGCAGCCAAAACAAACAACCTTGTGTACAGACAAACACACACACTCACTCTTGCACACACGTACACACTATAGCTCTGTGGTTTGAGCATGCTCCCATGGCCATACATCGTCCTTACAGCAGCAGTGTACAGTAAGTGTGAAGGACAGAGAAATAGCTCCACTATAATTTCACTTCAGAGTTTAAACACTGCAAGACTGACAGAGTCTCCCTGTTTGTGTGTGTGAATTTATGAATGTCTCAATGTACTGTATACATACAGCTAACGTATCATTTTCCACTGGTGTGGACAGGAAACTGCTAGAAGAAAAGAAAAAGAAAGGAAAACAAGTAAGGAATTTTCAGGGTGTGCCAAAGAATCTCAGGCATGTCTCTTTTTTGGGTGGGTGGGTCAGGGTGGCTGGGGGGCAAAAAAAAAAAATCCTCTAATTGGTCAACAAAGGAGAAGACAAAACACAGATACACACACACACCCCTCGGGAATAAAGATAAATGATGACCATTTGTGAGTGCATGTGTGTACATGTACCATTCACTGACCCTGAATAAACTGAAACTGCAACAAAGGGAGCCTATATAACTGAATGAAAATGTTTCACCGATGAGAGAGAATACAACATTAAGGTCACTAATTCACCTGCAACCATCAACACTTCCTTGACTGTGAAACAGGATGTTACAGAGTAAAAGGCAGAGCAGCTGGGGCACACACTGATTATTCCTAACGAATTAACTCCAGCGAACTTGGTGAAAATACTACTAGAGGTGAAAGGGGTTAAAGAGCTTTGTAACAGACTCAGAAATCTCACCCCACACACATTCACAGACTTTGAAATCCTGTGACGTGGAAAAGACACATGTCAGAAACAAAAGTCAAGAGATGATTTCCTGGATTTGGGAAACTTGGGAGCGAGTGTGCCGTTAACCCCTCCCCCAGTCCCAGATACCCCCCCCCCCCTTCCTCCCTGCTTCACCCAGCCACTTTTTCCTGTGGGTGAGGGGAGGTTGAGGGAGGGGAGAAAAAGTACACCACGAATACATTGACACCAAGCAAAACACACTGAGAGGAGGGAAGTCCCATTTCAGAACTTAAAGCCCGCTCCCTCTGTGGAACACACATGAGCCGGTCATGCAGTCAGCGTGACTTCGCCACTTTGCCGTAATGAGACCACAGCTCTTTCCTGGACGCAACGCTGAAGTCAACGAGCAGTGCCAGGAGTAGAGTCAGACAACAACAAGTAAAGCCACATCTGTATTTCAGTTTGTCATGTGCTGGTGGTTCCTGCTTTTTCTTATCTATAAATACTTTTTTCTGTTTTCATAAATACTGATGTTTTGCTTCAGAATACCTCACCTACAATTATGAGAAATACATTAACTGCGACCTCCGTTCAATTACAGTACAGCTCAGTAAAGCCCTCAGAGTAGTCGTCCCACTTTAAACTCACAGCCCACACGAGTCTGTTTTTCCTATAAGTTTTTGACGCCTCTGATCATCATCTGTCACATGAGAAGACCAGATTTCCACACAGTCAGAGAAATAAAAAATGGGCATCCTGGTCATATTTCTATTATATAAAATCCTACCATCTCTACTGCTTCAGACAGCGCTGCCTCCCAAAGAGTCAATCACGCTGAATAAAAGTAAAGTTGTACCAGCATCTAGGTCAAATGTAGCTTGGTCAATTTTGCTAACACTGAAAACTAGAGCTGAGAGCATTCTCGGGATCTACTCACAGTCCAGTATCTAGTGATGTGTCAAGTCATCGATGCTTAGGGGACAGCCCTAACTACTTCTTACAAAAAAGATGAATTTAGCTCAATAACATTCAAAAAGGATCAGAATCAAAAAAAGTTATACTTACTTTCTGTTCCATAGCTGTCTACTTCTGAAAAACTGCTAGTATGTCATGTTGGCCAATGTTCTGATTGACAGCACCTAATTATACTATTATTAACCTTACAGTGCATTCAGACAGTTTTCAGACCCCTTTACTCTTCCCAACTTTGTTATGCTGCAGGCTTAGACTAAAATAGTTTGAATTAATTTTCTCCATTATAAAGCTACATTCATCTACTCCCTTTACTCAGTACTCAGTTGAAGCACCTTTGGCAGCGATTACAGCAGTCTTCTTGTGTATGACACGACAGGCTTTGTACACCTGGATTTGGGGATTTTCTGCCATTCTTCTCTGCAGATCCTCTCAAGCTCCGTCAGGATGAATGGGACCGTCGGTGGACAGCCATTAAAAAGGCTCTCCAGAGATTTTCAATTGGGTTCAAGTCAGGTCTCTGGCCAGGCCCCTCAAGGACATTCACAGAGCTGCCCCTAAGCCAGTCCTGCACTGTCTTGGCTGAGTGTTCAGGGTCATTCTCCTGGAAAGTGAACCTTCAGCCCAGTATGAGATCCTGAGGGCTCTGGACCAGGTTTTTTGACCCGACCATGATGCTGCCACCACCAGGCTTCACCATTAGGATGGTACTGGGCAGATGATGAGCGGTGCCCAGTTTCCTCCAGGCTTAACAGTTCAATCGTAATTTCATCAGACGAGAGAATCTCGTTTCTCACAGTCTGAGAGTCCTTTAGGTGCTTTTTTTCAAACTCCCACTACCTTTCATGTGGAAGTTTCTCCTGTCTCTACACAGCATCTCTGGAGTTCAGCCACAGTGACCATCAGGTTCTTGGTCAAATAATAAGATGTGCTCCAAAGTTAAAAAATTCCAACTGCTGCTCCATATCGACCAGCTGTCAGTCGTCTGCACTTAATTACGAACGAGCTAGCTACTAGCTACGATGTGGTGCAATCACTTCGACTGTTAACCAGAGGGAGACTCACTGTCTCTTTCAACGGCATTAAGACTGCTCAAAATCATCTGTGGTGGTTTCTGACTTTGGTGGAGTGTCAAGAACCCAGACATTGCCATGCAAAGAGCACACTAACCAAACACAAGTCAAGAGTTTCATTTTGTACTTTGACCTATCCTTTGAATTTAGACCAATTGGTGACAAATTTGACAGAGGAATTTGTCATTTAAGCCAGAAAAATCAATGGTCATGTAACAAAACTCGGATCTCTTACAGCTTGGTGAGGCACTGTTAATAATGTATTTGAAAACAAACCGTAAATTCTTCACCCCAACACACACCACTTATCATCTTAATGCACTGAATACCCAAACTACTCCTCAGTTTCAAGAGTGTGATCAGCATCTTAAATGCCGCATAGGGAAATAAATAAACTGTTAGCCATACTTTTGGATACGGTTATATTTTTACAATTACACTGCAAACAATCCATGGTGATTTTTAGTAGAGCTTTTGCTTCTCTTCTGCTTGATTGCAAGCATTAGAGCTCTCTTTTGTCTTTCCCTTATTCAGTAGACATGGAGGCAAGCCATGTATATAAAAAGCCCTCTTCCTCTCTCATTGAAAACAAACAGACAGGTGGACAGACGTGCACATGCACAAAAGGCTTGTTAGATCCGAGACAAGAGCAGTTGCAGTGGAGAGACTGCATTTCCTATATATAGCTGAGATGTGACAAGACATCCGAGAGGACAGGGAAGTCTAGACACAAACGACACAACTCCTACTCAGAATGTGTGTGTGTGTGTGTGTGTGTGTGTGTGTGTGTGTGTGTGTGTGTGTGTGTGTGTGTGTGTGTGTGAGTTCAACATGGCCTTGTTCTCTCACATTTCATTAGAAAGCCTGTGGCAAGTTGTCCACGATAATGTCACAAGACTGTATTGATATCACAGCCTAGTCTGATCTGATTGCCTGAAAGTTTTGTTGTAATTAGCCAAAAACAACATGTCAAATAGGTGAATAGAGGTAAGAAGAGACTCTCAGAAAATGAGGAGGGAGGGGGAAAAGGGTACCGGCATAAGAACAAGAGATGTCAGGAAAGAAAACGGATCAGAGAGAGAGTGACTCATCAGAAAAGGAATGTCCCATCTCTGCCAAAGGAACCACAGACACCACTGCAATGAACGCTCCCTCTCCAATACTTTAAATCATCCCCTCCCTCACTTGTCGTCTCTTCCTCTTACACAATGGCTGCCTCTTTCTCCCTCAGTCCCTCTCCCTTCCTACCAATGGAAGTTATCATTGTTGTTTCCCAAAATTAAATTAGACATTGGTTTTGGATAGGGATGACACAGCTAGATGACCACGGCTGGTGGACCAGCACTGCGCCGCCACCATTTGGAGCAAACACACACAGGACCAAGACCGCCTCTCCACTTGTTTTGCCAAGTCAGTGCAAAGCCAAGAGGCAAATTCCAGCACTGTGTGGTTTATCAAAGTTACACTGCTCAATTAATTTCAGTTCTAGCCTACAAAACCCTAATAAAACTCTTTATGTTATTGTGGTTTTATGAATCACAGTCAAAAATATTTAGACAAGGTTGTCAGTGCATCATATGCTTACCACAGATGTTAACTTATTATTACTCCCACCACAGGATATGATGCAAAAGCAAGAAATGAATCTGGTCAGGAACTAATTCATCACAATGACTGCGATCATGATTCAACATTCCTATCACCTGTCATCCTGTGCATTCATCGCACAGGAATCTGTTTCTTATTGCTCACAGTCTCTGAGAACTGTGAAGGTTAATTGTTTCAACAGAAGGAGAAGTGAGGAAATTGTTAGCCTGCAAAAGCTATAGTGAGCAAGGCTTGTTCCAGAGTTTAATAGAGGAGGTGGACCACCTCTCCTGAAAGAAAGACCACCTGCTAACACAAACAACTTTGTAAAATACAACAATAACCTTTCAGGAAAAAGCAACAGAGTTGCCATTTCACACAGAAAATGTTATACATCATGAATGAGTCTATTGTTTAGGCTGTGATTTACTAACCAAATTGAAATTGCTTCCACATCTGTTGAACAATTTACTGGGGAAAACCATGGTCAGTTTTACCATGGCAGGAAAAGTTAACTCTGTGCTAGAACATATGTAGGGCTGCAATTAATTATTTTCATTGCCAATTCCTCTGCCACTTATATTCTTTATTTATCTATTTATCATTTAATGTACAAAAAGTACAGTTGTTCCAATTCCGATACTAGTATTGGATATACCTCTGATACTGCCTATAAATACTGGAAATGACTGAGTACACAAGTCTATGCGCTGATCTGATACCATGTAATGTATAGATAAACGTTATAGTTTCACACTCGGATAAAACTGCAGTTTACCAAAAAAACAATTCTTCTTCACCATACACCGAGCAGCCACTGACAACTGCTATTATGGAGCAGCAAAGAAGAGTTGATATCTGGTAAATAGTGAAACATTAGCTGAGGCCACTAACAGGTAGACCGCGGTATGGGTCCAGACTCAGATGCTGTCCTATCATGATCCAGATTTATAACATGTAAATTATTGAGAATTCTTACATTTTCACAGAGTGTTTCTAATTTAACCAGCACAACTTTTCTCACCTTTATGGCACTGGTCACATAATGCAACTTAGCCAATCAAGTGAGTGAGTGAGATACACATGGTGAGACGAGACAGTCGCAGGAATAAGTCGGAGAGCCTCAGTATGACAGCTTGCAGTAGCAGGCAACAGTTTTAAATTCTTTTTCCATATGTTCTCATGTATGAAAAGACCCTAAATTAACACTGTGAGCTGTCGATTACTATAAGCTAATTATTTAAACAGTCCATAAGCGATCGATCGCTGTGACTGTGATCAATATAAGCAGGTTCCAACATAAAAAAGAGAGACATTCCCTGGCATTCATGTTGCTCATAACAGCCCATAACATGAGCTAGGTGCTCACAACATCAGTAGGTTACTGTCATTACTGTTCCGTCAAAATATAACGCTGACTTTTTAAATCAACATTCTCATACCATGAGTCTGTCACCTATCAGTCAAATTAAACTACTGCATGCGCAATGACTATATAGGAGTGCGCATGTGTGTGTGTGTGTGTGGCTGCAGCCTTTGTTGTTTTCTGTTTCTTGCTGTGATATTGAATTTGTTATAGAGTATTGTGTCATTTCATCGGTATTTGTACAGACTACAAAAAGTCCTGGTCTAATGATGTCCCTAGAGGAAACTGAGATCAAACAAATATGTAAAAATGCATCTGAGCCTTTCTCAAGCACATATAACAACCATGTATGCATGTGCTGCCATTCAAATGTAAAAGCCATAAAGTGGAAGAAAGGCTGACCTGGCAGAAAGCACAACAGTTCCTGAGTTAAAATATATGCAGCAAAGCAATCTGCAATCTACATTACTGCCAGGGTATAAACAATGTATTTCAAGAGACCATACTGGTATGTATCATATAAATTATTTGTCCCACCTCAACTAGACTGTAGAGCAAGGACTAATATTTCCATATCGAAATGATTTTTAGATTTGAAATGTTAATGCATCATGATTTTATTTAGGATACAAAGGAACACCAAAGGTAGCAACAACAGTAACACAACCCAAATATAAACAGTGAATCCAAAGACAATTGTGAGTAATGAACTGAAAGACAACACAATGAGAGTCTAATATGTTCTGGCTTTAATTATTGTCCTGCATCAGTGGAATATATACAGATAAATTATACCTGTTAGATAACAATCCCTGACAGCATTACATTAATTGTGTGTGAGATGTTTTGAATAGCAATACTGAATTCTCTCTAGATATCAGTGTATTGTAAATATTTTACTTGGCATGGGTTCTCGATCCAGATTATTCCTTGTGCTTTAGAGTTGCCTGTTAATAGATGAACATCTATTTACTGAAGTGTTCAGGACGGATGGAGGATAAGACAAGTGAAGTACAGACTACCAACTCTGAGTTAATCCTTGTTTTGAAACTGCAGTAGGCCAATTTACAGAGGCACCTTGGGCTCTGGCCTTTGCAGCTTCTTTTATCATATTCTGGCTTTCATGTTGTGATGTTCATGATGTGTATGTGTTTGAAAGTCAGGAGTGTTAGAGAGCAGGATAGAGGCAGAAAGCCCTTATGCTGCTGAACTGGGAGTGATGGGGGTATACGCTTGAAAGTGCAGCAATGTGGAAAAGACAACATCAGAAACAGAAACATATAAACAAAAGAGTGGGAAAGTACGTGTACATGTGCACCCAGTGTGCGAGCATTAGCATCAATCCTAGTCTGTGTGTGAGAGTTCCTTTAAATGTGGAGAACCTGTCTGCCCTCGCCTGATTTGCTTCCACAGGTAATTTGTAGGCAGAATAACATGCATACTGACAACCCAATCACAAGGCAGACTTGACAGCAAGAAGACAGCCGATCAGTGAGGGCTGCCAGGAGCTGACACATTACACGGCAGCGCACACGCACGTGTACACACGTACGTACGTGCGCGCGTGCACACACACACAAAGAAAGAAAGAAAACAAAGACACAAAGTAAAACTGAGCAAAAAGAAGACAGTAGGGAAGAAGCATGTGGGTGAAAAACTGACGAAAGAGTGAGGCAGGCAGATAGACAGAGGGACAGATGGAAAGAGAGAAAGGGGGCCCTATCATTCAGTTTCACACCCTACAGGATGAACAGGGCCTCTGTGCTCCTTCTCTGTTCAAACACACCTCACGGCTGTCTGCTCCCTGCAACAACAATGCACAGATACACACACACACACACACACACACACACACACACACACACACACTAGCCTGGCTGACAGTGGGCACAATAACCCTATTGAGAGGCATCGATAGGGGGCTGAAAGAGAAAGTGAAGAGAATGAGATTGAGAAAAAGACTGACAACACACACATACAGCACCACACATATACACACACACACACACACACACACACAACATAATACACACAAATAAACTGCAGTGTGGTTATCTTGCCAACTTGACAGCCTGGGATGAATCTTGTATCTGCTGTCCTTAATTCATCATTCATCTGTCCAATCTGGTCAGACTCTACACACACACACAAGTATGCACATGCCTGCACACACACACTTGTTTGGTCAAGGGCGGACCAGTGGTATTGTTTCACAGGGGAAGCAGGGTGATGATAACAGATCTCCATACTCTTTATCTGATTGCTCACACACAACACCCACACAGAAACAGGCACTCTGTCACACATGCGTGTACGCACATGCACACTTTCACCATGCGTTCTCATCAGCTGTTGTGCATGACCTCGACCACACACAGACTAACAGGTTGTGACTAACAGGTGCTGCAAGGCAAGAAAGTCCCAACACCACACGCACAGACACAGACAACATAATTACATCCAATCTACAGAGCACTTTAAGGCTAGCTAAGATATCATATTTTTGGAACATGCTCACAGCTTCGCAAAGGTGACAGCTTACATTACTGAATTGCTATTTCTGTCCATGTCCATGTGCAATGTGTACAGAATGTGCAAATGTACATGTGCCTTTATTTTGCATCTCCTAGAGGTGACAGAAGTTACCTAAGCAGAAAAGGGGCCATCTTGAGAGTGATGCACTTTCATAATACCAAACCTAAACAAACACACATACTCAAGCACAAAGGAACTGTCTGTAGTGCTTGGCCCAAAACTCAGCCCATAAATGTCCAGGTCACTTTTTCCATACTCAGCAACTCCTGATGTTGTATAGAAATGCTTCAGTGGAAGGGAGGGAGAGTAAATGAAGAGGGGAAGAGGTATGAAGTGAAAAGACGGAGCAGGAAAGAGCAGGGAGAGGGGAAATATATAAACCAACTTAAGATCCCAAGAGCCCTAAGCAATTAGCAATGACATCATGTTCCTGCACACACAAACACACACACGCACTGCAGACCAGGGACAGGTCTGGATGAAGAGCAAGCCAGCAGGGCAAGGAGGCTGGGAGGATAGAGAAGGAGGGAGGCGAGGTAGAAAGGCAGGCAGTGACGGAGAGGGAGAGAGGATGACAGTGCACCATTTCTACTATGGTGGTACAGTCAGTGACACATTCATTTTTGCAGCTTGCACTAATTAACTCACCAAGCCAACACCGCAGCACAAACCTTATAAAACCACCACAACCACTGCCTAAAATAGTGAGCACTGGCTGTTTATCATAGAAGTATACACACTAAATAGTAAAACAGAAAACATGTCAATGAAAACATGACATTATCGCAGGTTTCATTCATTGTTTATGCTTTATGATAAGTATGCTTTACGAACTCACCTCCCAAAAACACACACAAGGAAGCATCGGTGCAAATGTGACGCAAAAGAAATGCATGAGAGCCAGTGTCACCAGGAGGGAAAGGCAGGGAGGCAGGGAGGGAGAGAAACCTCAGTGGTGCTGTCCAAAAACAGAAGCCAGGTCCTTTGGTAATTCATGTTGTTGTCAACAACTTCAGGGTCCCTTCTGCCTCCACAGAAACACGTACAGTATACTACATGAACTGTCTCACAATTCTGACATTGTTACAATACAACAACAAATCCAATCCCTGTGAAAGTCAGCACTCGCCTGAAGTCAATGGTTTTGAAAGGAAAAGTCAATAATAATTCTTCCTCTACGTCTTTATGCACAAACCAAAACTATCTGAGCCATGTCTTTGCCCTCCCCACCTCCAAAATGATTAAACAGGAAATTAATTGACACCCCTCTCTAGATTCTTTAACTTACAAAACGTAAACAAGCAATTAAGTGGCTCCATTGTTTGTATAAAACAAGCAAGCATATTATCTCACAGGCCTGGCAAAAACTACCAGAGGAAGGCTGGAAACGTTTAGCTAGCTGTGTCCAGCCAGCACCATGCACCAATACAAGCCTCAACCTCATCCCCTTAGGGCCTGCATGGCCTATTGCCCCCAGACTATTCCATGTAATGTGCACAAGTCAAGAGAATACCATCCTTTATGCCTGTTTGTTTCACAATGAGCCTATTTATTACTTAAATTATAGCTCAACAGAGAAACCAACACAGAACAAGGCAGAGGACACAGCCATGAGGCAGGAGCTGGAGCATCTCTGGACAGAAACCAAAGGATATGTTAAACTGACCTGTCAGGGTTCTAGTGCTGAAACAATTAGTCAGTTCATCAATAGGTTAATTGGCAGAAAATGAATGAACTACTACTTTTGAAAGCAAAAAAGCCAATGTTTAAATACTGACTTGTTATAGGTTGAACAATCAATTAGAAAAACAATAAACAGATTGGTATATCATAGAATAATAATATCTGGGTCTGTCATATAAAAATAATCAGTATTTTCAAGCCTATTTGGATCGCACTAATTAATAACCCTACTTGGTTACAAATCCTGGTGTCACCAATCTGTGCACTCTTGAAGAGTGGTCAGAAACAGCACAACTAAACTTCAGCTCACTGGTGGAGATGTAGTGGAAGGTCATCACCTTAACCGTTTAAAAATGTAGATATTATGCCATAAATTAACATGAAACCACAGTAAAAAGAACAAAACCGAGTAGTTTTTTGTATATAAAGGTTTTGAGGCTTTTCTTTTTGTCTGGTGGTTGGTTAACTTTTGATGAATAGCCGACTGCTGGTCAGTTTACCAGCCACTTACCTGCTGATAGGCCCTCTCTACATGATGACAGCTCAAGTTTAAGAGTGGTGAGGTTTCAGAAATGTTATTTCACAGCTCGGTTGCATCTATTTTCAAGCGTTTTCGCCCTTAAATCCCCAACATAAGCAAGTCGAGTTAAAGTAGCTAACCTTAAAGCAAAGCGGTGGTCAACGGCTGGCGGCTCGCGACAACGTTCCCATAATAATGGCTGTTTTCATAAACAACCGCTGCATTCTCTGACAGTGCGCGAGGACTCATTCACCGGCCATCACAGACACAACAAAATGTGACAATAAACTCAAAGAAACACACGCTGTTAATGCCCCCCCCTTCCTATCTGCCGCCGCAGCCTCCCAGTCTCCTCTCCCCCACCTCCCAGACTTGTTTGCAACACAGCGGGCCCCTCAGATGCCAAAGCAATGCGTCGCCCGTCAGAAGAATATGGAAAGTTACTCACGTTTCCAGTCATTTAAAGGCTGAGAGGGCAAACTGTAACGGCACCGCAACGACCGCAACTCCCCGTATTCAAGCGAAAATTCTCGGCATACCACATCACTCACCTCCTCTCCAGTGTGTTCACGTCCTTCTCGCTGCGCTCCTGTCTTTTTTCTCCTCCCCTCCGTTTTCTCTCGGCTTGTTTCTTTTCTCCTCCCTCCCAGATGCCGCTGTTCTCCGACAGGGTGGACCGGGCGACGCTGCTCCGGAAGCAAACGCTTCTCTGATTTTTTTTTTTTTTTAAACTCCCTTTATTTTTATTTACTACTATATAGTTTTGAAATGTAACCCTAATGTCATTACTTTGTCATATAGTGGTGCTGTGAATGTTGCAGCGAAAAAAGGTAATTTTTTGAAGGACATTTGCGAACTTGAAAGTTTTCTATAGTCTACTTCAGTATGCTTTAAATGTTTTTCCTCCAAGAAAATCCGCAAAATCAACGATGATGATTATTTTCATGAACTTACGAAATATAAAAAAACAAACAGTATGTGTGCAAAACCTTGGACACCCTCCATAAGTCAGTACTTAGTACAGAGACAGTGCCCAGAGACAGAAAACATTATTATTCCCAATGCGGACCAGTTATGTAGAAACAGATTATAGATGAATTGAAAAAAATATAGAGCCCATAAGAAGCCTAAAAACAACAATAAACAATACTTCACTCTAGGTAGGTGTGTATAATATATTGATCCACTATTATATATTATCCACTTAATAATAATAATAATAATAATAGTCCCTGACAACAAACAGTAGCTGAACAATACATGGCAGGAATTGGCACAAGTATTGTTTGGGGAAGTTTATTTCAGTGGGATTAGATGTGAAAGCTCAGCCTTGATGAAAAGGAGAAAACAACGTATTGGGCCTGAAGGAATCCGTATCTCCTTTGCATAAAGAGGTATCTGGAACCAACTTAAACTTTCTAAACATTATACTTTTGACATATAACCTCGGTATCAGTAGGTGGCATTGTGTGGAGTCCATGCAAATATGGTAAATATTCTTCTTGAATATTCATTTGCCCTGCCCTGTCCTTGCTGAAAACATAGCTGATCAAATTATATGAGGTTGCAGTCCATGAAGATTTGAATAGTATAGTGAATAGTAGGCTATTTTGTTATTGGTTTTTCTGGAATTGCATATTAGATAGGTGACTTTCAAGTCAGTGCAAAAGGATTTTCATAGCATTGACAAATCAACGAGGAGTAATTGTTGCCTGGAAGGTAGGAAAGTGATTAAATAAATTGTAAGCCATGCCTTTACTTTGAAAAAAAATTGGCATCTTTGTATACATGATTTGTAGTTAATGGTCTGAAAGGGCAAAACCACAAAGTAATTACTATTTAAATTTGTCCCATTTGGAATTGAGACAAAGAGGGCCATCTGGGCCTATGCAAGGTAGTGCATTGAATAGATACAGTGAGCTTTAAAGACACATCCAAGATTGCCTTGATTGAAGTGTCTTAATAACTATTTGATGGACTGCCATGAAATATAGAACAGACATTTGTAGTCGTTGAATGAATCCTTATTACTATAGCTTTGACTTTTAATCTAGTGCCATCAGCAGGTGAAAACTTCTACTTGTCATCACTTAAGTTCATGACGGTTTACCTACAAAAATAATAATGACCGTATTTTCACAGCTGTACTTGCACTTATTGATCTAGTTTTACATTACAGCCATACAGGGCTGATAAAATAGTAATTTTACTTGGTTTTGTTTCATTTCTGATAAGTGCCCACTGATAAGAATAAAGAGACTGCAGTGGTCCACTGTCATCAACATCCTGTTCTTTCCAAGAATATATGCATTTTCCAATATTTTTATATACATTTTAAATCTAAAATAAATTTGGCAACATATACAATTTTCAACATACACAATACTGATGTAAATATCTCATGTTGTACATCATGCTTTTACACATACAGTATAAGCCAGTACAGTCTGATAGAATAATGACACCTGGTGGTTACACTGACTTACTGCATTGTTTCTTTTATCTTCTGAGTCTGTCATATGTAGAGGGGATGGTGTTCAAACTCTGGCCCATAAATTGGTTCGTCTATTTTAGTTCCTGTTGTAGTACAATACCTAAAACCATTGCACAAGTCAAAATTGGTAGGCCACATATTCTTACACTACTTTCAAGTTTGTCTTAAAACAATAGTCAGGTATTAATATAAACAGTGAAACCGGTTTTGCTTGGAGGTCTTTTTGTCGTGACTTTCCAAAGTTTACTTCTTAATGCATTTTCACTGGAAGTGATGGGGTCAAAATCCATAGTCCTGGTTTTGTGCAAAAATGTATTCAGATGTTTATCTTAACCTGAAATGAGGCTTCAGCAGTTTGAGTTAATCAAATCAGGTGGGCATCATCTAAAGTTACAGTCTTTTCAGTGTAGACTTCCTTTGTCAGCAGTGTTTTTCTGCTGAGCTACAGTAGGATAGTGACAAAAAACACTGAATTTTGGATTAAAAGGCTGTAACTCTTAAAGCTATCCACTTCATTTTTCCACTTCAGACCAATGACGCCTCTTATCAAATTCAGATACATTTTGAAATGTAAATTTCCACAAAATATATAAGTAAGTGGACAATTAATAAAAAGAGGAAAGAGAGATTGGTCAGGGGACCCAAAAAATAATTCTTCATAGTACAACAACACTTTCATGTAGAAAACATAGACCCAGGGAATCTTGTTTTATGTGTGTGGGATTTACGTGTAAAATTCAAAATGCATCACAAATCAAATTAATACAAATTTGGTCTTACAAATCATGTTGTGGCTTCTGTATTTGTATTGTGGTTTTTGCATACGGGCTTTTGCTTTAGCATTCATGTTGTTGCTTTTGCATTTGTGTTGTGTTCGTGTTTTTGCTTTTGAATTGTGTTGACTCCTCTAGGCCACCATAAGTTAGCCGATGTACAATTTAAACGCATCAAGATGTTGTTACTCCAATCCGCTAGTCGGCACTGTATTGGGCGTTCACCAATTGTTGACCAATCAACGACGAGTCCAGCGGTTTGAACAAGAAGCGGGTGCGGCGGATTCATGTTGGAAAATAATGAAGGAGACGCAAAAGATAATGTATCGCTATCAATCATGGAAACGGGTTAAAAGAAGTATTTAGTGAGATGGAGTTACAGTGAGTTTAGTAGGTCACTGTTGATGAATCGTGAAGGCGCTTATACAGTTTTGGCATCACAGTTAAAAGCTGTCGTTAGCATAGCAACATAGTCTCTAGATTAATAACATCAGATGTTTCGATCACGTTGAACACAAGTTAGACACATTAGCTCGGTTTTAGCTGTAATTTCAAACATGAAGCCAGTGAAGCCATTAATTCTGAAGACCTACGGTAGGCAGAGGCGACATCTGACCGCCTGGATTTCACCTGATGACCGCAAGCAGGCCTTTGATAGCACGCTCTCAACGGACGGTGACATCTCTGTCTTTGAACCCGCAAAACCTGCGAGGAAAAGGTGAGTTCAAGTCGACAGGGGATGAGAGTCCTCTCACCCTGACTGTCGTTCTTCCTATTAATGTGCTGTCATGTCCCCGTTTCTGTCTCTGATGTCATAAGGTCACTCAGTCACTTGGGTTTTAGGAGAAGTCTACAGGGATTACATGCCAAGATGCATTCAGTACATTAAAGGGAACAAGTTATTACATGAAAGAAGGATGTCTGAACTGTCTGTAAGAACACGTTAGTCAGGCTTTAGCTTATCACAGATACAACTGTATTGCATCCCAGTGACCAGTGTTTCTGTTTTTTCCCCCCACCCTTTTTATATCAGTAAAGGTGGGCTAAATAAGAGAAACACCTCTACATAACATAATGCATTTCAACAGCACTACAAACTACAGCCTCCAAAATGTTCACAAAGTTGAAACGAATTCAATAGCATTATAAGCTTGATGGAGGGAGGATTCGTTAGCTAGGTGTACCCAATAAACTACCATCTGAGTGTATATCACCTAACATAGGAACATGTCAGTCAATAAGCCACAAGGAAAAGCCAAATATGTATTTGGGGAAATTTTGAAATGGTGTAGCTATGGCAAAGCTTGCCCACCACAGAGCACTGACAAGTTTTTTTCTCAACTGTAAAATGTCCCACTCACTCCATATCTTGGTCAAAGTCCTTAACTAACCAGATTAATTGGTCTTTATCAGGAATATTTGTTAATGGCAGGTATTTATTATATTAAGAAAACAACTAGTGACAATATTCTTTTTTTCTACTGTCAAAATCAGTACATCTGTCTATATCTGTCCCCAAAATGTAACTACTAAAACACCCAAAACCTACTTTCTCTCATGTCCAATATCATACAACTGTTCCTTATGTCTTCATCTGTTTTTCATGCCATAGAAACACAAGAACCAGTGCTGGTGGTTGTAGAGCTGCACGTCCTGTCAAGAAAAACACAATCCAATGTCTGACAGAGAAGAGCTGGGATGAGGAGAATATCAGCAATGAGGAGAACGTCATCATCTACTCTCATCCCCACCCTCAACCTGCTCAGCAGAGCAAGAAAACAAGGTCTGTGAACAAACATACAGTGGGCAATTATGAGCGATGTAGATACCTCATTAATGTGCATTTTGTGATAAATAAACAGTTAATAATTTACCAATTATAGACCCTAAACACAAGAATTACCTAAAGCAAATACCTATAATTTGAATTACTGATTATAGCTTTGTAATATTTTTGTCCATTTTAGGATTAACAAAATAGAGCTTGTGATTATTTGCATCATTTACATTTAATGTTTTACAGTTGTTTTTTTTCCCTGACCACCTGCTAATAATCAGTATTCTAACCTGCTCATTTGTTGGTTTTAATTTTTTCCTTATTATTAGAGGGAGGAACTCTGGTGTCGTCACTGGTAGAGTTAGCCGCCCTGCCAAGAGAAAAGCTGTGTTATGTCTGACAGAGATCAGCAGTGATGAGGAGAACATCAGCAGACCCTCTCCTCCGTGCCCTCAGCTCGCTCAGCAGAGCAAGACGACCAGGTCTGTGCACAGCCAAGCATGAGCAGAACACATTATGCAAACACAAAGAGTTTTGTGACTCTGTTTTGCTTTTCTATGTTATCATAACAGTATCTGTAAACAGACTTTTGACTTTTGACTTATGACTTATGCATTTGAGCATAACTGTTTTCACAGGCTCCTTCAATACCCAATGTCCATTGTGAATGCTGTGATTTTAAATCTCAGATCTAGGGCTGTGTTGTCAATTTTCTTCTTTCTTCTTCAAATCTTCGACAGATTTGATCAAACATCCACTTCAAGGTTTGCAGGAACTAAATCAAAGACACAGGAGGACAGGAAACTTAATACTGAATCCCACTGTTTTTGTTCTCCAGATAATAGAGAGTACTAAGTACAAATCTGGCATGTGAAGCATCTCTAAATCTCTTCTTCTTCTGTTAACGCTCTCTCTCGCCATGCTCCTCCTAAGGGATGCTTACACAGGATTCCCTGATTTGTCTGAGCCTAAAACATTGCTGAGTCACAGTTACACAGGAATTTCTGATTGGTCTAATCCTGAAACATTGCTGAGTCACAGTTACACCAGATTCTCTGGTCTAACTCCAAAATATTGTTGAGTCACCACTATAGCAGCAACTCTGAAAAAACCTATATGCTGGCACAATAGTGTACCTGTCTCTACTCTGCGGGTCAAGGTGATCTTTCTCTTTTCCACCACTCAGTGCGCATTTATGATTAGATGTACAATTTCTATCTAACTATATGGATTACATGAGCATCACAGTTTCCTTCAACAGCTGCTATTTTAAATTGATATCAAATGTTGAAAATAATGACAAATACCCATCAGCAGTTCAAATCAAGTTTATTGTGTCTGACCAGCAATCTACAAATCTAAACATTTTAAATTGTCTGATGTAATACAAAAGCATCATATGTATCACTTTTTTTTTTTTAAATATTAATGTAGACAACCAAATTTTGCAAAGTAGCAATATAATGTGTTTCTCCTATATCATTATGCAATTCTACTGAAAACTGATAAATGATGATGTTGAATTATTGCCCCAGCCATTGATGTTTATCTTCAGTTGTTGTGGATTGTGCATGTTATGTGGCCAGATTCTCATAATTGGGCTTTTGAACTTACAACTACGTGCTTGCCTGGAATCACTCACTTGCAGGAGTAATTTTAATGTTTGTATTTTATTGTATGTATTTCTGAAATGATTTTTGTCTCTGCATGCCAACAGGAAAAGCCAACTCGTGTCTGTTCCAGAAGTCATGATGAGGCGGAAAGGCCGACAGGTTCTAATGACCAGCGAGAGTGAGGAAGACTCGATGTCTGCACTAAAATGTCCCAAAAATTCATTTCAGATGAAGAGAGACTCTAAGTAAGTACCCAGCCAGTCAGGTTTTTAGTGCTCCTGTTAGATAGCAGAAGGCTGAATCCAAATGTCCGGACTTCACCACACTTACAGACCTAACGGGCGCCTTCCTAGGAAGTCCATGAGTGCTGAGGGCTGTCCACAAGGGAGCTCAAGTGGACTTCCTGTGGACTTCCAGAGAGTCCACCTGGGTTGCAGGTTTTACTGGACTTTGCTCGGGAAAGTACCCACAATCCATTGCAATATGGATGTGACGCTGTACAAAACTAAAGTAATAGTAATAATAATAATAAGACGACGATTTACCATATTTATTTTTGAAGACAATGTCTTTTGTCCATTTTGTTGCAGGGGTTTATTGATAGTAGGGCTTCCTAATGCACATAAAGAATATAACTGGGCTGAGTAATTTGAATTTGTTATAATGTAAAGCTGTTTTTTTCTTCCAAGGGTGTGAGGATCCTCATTTGAAGATTATATTTAATGTCATATTGTTTTTGGCAGCTCATGTCTAGCATGCATTCTGTTACGGTTACAGTGTAATGGAGCTGACCTGCAAATATCACATAAAGGGTTTTCAGAAGCGATACTGTTAAGAATCAGAAAAAATTCAGAAAAATACTTACAATTATTACTGAAATTAGTTACAGGGTAGGAAATTTCACTTTATCCCCACTGAAGTTTGGAGGTTAATTTCTGTAACCATTAGCTCTCTTCCTCTTCTGTATTTTTTTTTTTTTTTTTCCTTGCTCAGTGTTCATCCTCGCTCTGTGGGACGCTTTGTAACCCGCCGCAGACGTGGGACTTCCGCCAAACCCAAACTCCCTAAAGCAATAGTCAGTATACTCAACTCATCAGATGACTTTACGTCTGGAGGGTTGTGTTCCAGTGGTATCCTTCGGCCTTCCAGGAGGAGGAGGAGGTTCCCTCCAGCGGTTTTGCTGTCGAGTGCGGAGAACTCAATGAATGCTGCGGGGACTTCCAGCTTCGCAACCAACCCCCTTCGAGAGATATCCATCAATGAGTCGGCAGATCACAGCCTCGGACCCTGCCCCCGGAAACCCATCTTTTGCTCTACACCCTCAGAGGGCTCCCTCAGCCAACGTCCACACCTTAAACTCTTTCCCATCAATGATAAGTCCTCTACTTCTCCGTCCATGTCAGTGAGCTGTATAGGCCCCACTGGACTCCACTCTGTTGAGAAGTTGCAGTCAAGCCTTGGTGAGCAAGAACCAGACTTGCATCACCATGAAGAACCCTCCGGTGATTTATTAATGGGGCCTGAGAGCTCTAACAAGGGAAGCAGCTGTAGTGAGGAAGCCAAAAGCCACAGTCAAAGCTCAAAGACAATGTACGGTGGGAAATTTCCAAGTCTAAATCTGCTCTCTGCAGACGGTGAAAGCAGCAGTGATTTTGTGTCAGCAGCAGGAGGGTTAGAGTGGCAGATAGAGGCTCTGAAGGAGAAATGTTTGACCGAGCTCTGCTCAGTGCAGTTGGAGAGATTAGACAGCGTCACTGTGACTCAGCTTTGCAGTCAAACAACCTACTCATCCTGTTTGGGGCTGTCAGGCTCAGTTCACAGCCAGCAAACAAATAAATATTCACTGTCTGTGGAGAGTCATCAAACTGCTGACCTTTTGCAGTCTTCAGAAGTATCACTTAATCTTCATTTATCTGTGACAAACAATACAATCAGAGATTATTTACAACCAGTAAGTAGTTTTGAGTCTCCTAAACAGGAAGCTTCAGTGACTGACTGTTTACCATCAATTGACTATAAGCAGTCAGCTGAGAACTCACCAGCATCAGTACTTTATGATGAATCTACCCACCACACAGAGAGCAGTGTTCAGTTTGTCATGGGCACACAATTGCCAGCCACCAGCCCTGTACAAACACTGTTTACTGAAGAGGAGGTTGAAGGAATAAAAGACAAATGTCTTGCTAAGAAATGCGCCATTCACCTAAAACAATTATCACAATCGACTGTTAAACAACTCAAAGGGTTCACAAAGCAGAAAAATGCACGTATGACCTATATCGTTAGGTCTGTTAATCCAGATGCAGACAAGTCTAAAAAGGACCACACACACGACATCGGAGGAGAAACCACTGAGGGAATGATGCTGTCTGTTAGACGGTCAGTAAACAGCAGCAGTCCAGCAGCCCGGACACAGTCCAGTGATCCAGAAACAGAAGAAAAGACAGTGGTGCTCAAGACGATGCTGAAGGAGAAATGTCTATCTGACAAGCTCGCTGTTGAGCTAAAGAGAGTAACTTTATCACAGTTGAAAGAAATTCTGCAGCTGAAAGACAAAAAGCTTGAATCTTTCACAGTTGTGTCAGACTCAGCCAGTGATGAACTGGTAGAGGATGACCACCAGTCTGAGAATGATACTAATGTCTGTGATGAAGACACTTCTGTTAAAGTCAATACAAAAAAGAGGAGCTCAACTAGTTCTGAATACAGGATTGCCTCAGACAAAGAAGAAGTTGTCAAGAGCTCCTGTAACATTCCGTCCAAAAGAAGAAAGAAGTCTCTGGCTCCAAAAGAAAAGAAGAGGAGGAGCACATCTGCAGACAGACCTGGGACGACCAGGAAGGCCTGTGTGAGCGGTCTGAGCGTGAGTCGCTGGAAAAACAAAGGCAGCGCCAGCACAAGCAGTTGGGCAGGCGGCGCCAAGTCTGTGGACTGCAGCATCAATGAGCTGATCTCCATGCAACACAAACAGCCAAGGGTGAGACAACATGCACAAAAACACAACACAATACTGCTGAAATATTTTTTGACAGTTTTGATATTATTGGTTAGCCATTGTCAGACAAAATAAGCTATGCGTTGAGGCAGTTTTTGGCTGTCAGAGGTATCAACGGACCTTTTCAATTTGATTAAAGAAAATTAACCACATTTTTTTTTCCTGGTGTGACACTTGAGTCTTTCAATACCTGCAATCAAATTCATCAGGTTTTTACTAAGAATATATTTCTAGAATATTTTCAAGCAGTAATATTTTTAGCTATTTCTGAGAGGATATTCAGCAATATTTATGTTTAACAAAAATGTATCACTAATTGGGAATGTTTGTTCTTGTGGGGTTCTTTTCATTTTTTATGACACATGAAAAGCCTACATCAAACATCATCTGATTTGTCAAATATTTATCATTATCTTGATGTCTACCCACTAAGTGAAGTTTATTTATACACATAGAGAGGGTTTATGAGTGATGATGCTACATGGTGCCATATTCAAGTCAGGTTCTAGGGAAGGTTTTGTTCACCCAAATGACAAAAAAAGAAGACAAGTTTCCCATTTATCTTAAATGCTATCAACCCCCTTGTAAATAGTTTCAGTTTCATCTGCTAAATGTTTGAGATAGTCACGTCTAATATTCAAGCTGCTGCCCTCATAGACGTAGTGAATGGGATTTTGATTGTATAACACTCAAAAGCGTTCAAAATGTTCTTCCAGATGTCCTGGTTACAGAGATTTAGTTAATTAAATCAATCTTACCCTTTACTTTGTTTTTTTTTAAATTTTTTTTATCCTTAGTAGAAATGATTTTGTGACTGAAAACTGTTCATTACATCATTACTGGGACAGTTTGTTGAGATGCATTTTCCTCCCTTCTGCTGAGTTGCATTTTTTTTAAAGTAATTTTTTAATTGCTCTCAACTCCACAAACAAAATTTTAAAACCCCAAATCATCTGCATGGAAAGGTATGACTAAATGTTTTTGGACCAACTTACACACCGCACACAAAATGATTTTTGTTTAAAGTGCGTATTGTTTTCATTCCCACTACTAATCCCACCCTACTGTAATTAAGGCTTAATTGTTAGGATGGATTTAAAATGGCCACAGGTGGAGCTGTGGCATCACTGACTCTCACTCCGTCGTGTGTGTAGGAGGTTGGAACAGCCATGAATTTCTCCACCCCGGTGAGAGCGGGTCCGCTCAACCTCTCGTCTCTGTTGGCTGACTTCACACCAAGCACACACACCTGGAGCCGACTCAAGGCCGCCCTCTCTGTTCACCGCAAAGGCATGTTTAATACACACACATACACCACAAAGTAGTAATTTGTCCCCCACTTGTTGAGGACTTAACATTTTGAAATTTAATTTAAAGCTGCCACTTCAATAACTGTGTCCTTACGTTCCATCCTACCTTTCATTTTTCTAACTGTCTCTGTCTCTTTTCTGCCCTCCCTCATTAGTGCTACTCACTCCGAGGGGTTTACATCTGTCAGACTCTCCTGGAAGGACGGCTCTTGCAGACGTCAGCCAGGACCTCTTTGCCACACCCTTGCGGACGCCGCTCCATAAACGTCTCCAGTCGCAGCTGTACCATAGTTCTCTGGTACAACACATGGTACACATCTGCTACTATTAAGGAGTCATAAGAGACAGACATACACTCTGTTGCCAGTTTATTAACTGCACTTAGCTAGAACTAAATCAGTCTAATACAACAGTCCTATAATAAATCCAAGTTGATTCAGCTGTATGATGATTTTGGAGGCTGCGGTTTGTGCAGAAGATCCCGCTGCTTTAGTTTACAACCTTTTCGGAGGTGTTTTCAAACGTGTTTAATATTTATGACACATGTCAATCTGGCCAATGAAATTTCAACACGAGGGATTACACACCAACTAGTGACAAATCGTCAACTAAATTTGACTGTCCTTATAATTACTGGAATTTTCAGTCACTGCTGTTACTGTCATATTGTTGCCTAATTGCACCTGATGATGAGGGACTGTCATCTGTACTACTCATTTACTCATACTAACACCTTGTGTACACCAGTGGTGCAGAGAGTACAGTTACACCAGTAAATCACAAGCTGAAGAACAAGCCATTACAGGCAACTGCACTGGTTGAAATGGAAACACGTCTGTCCCATCACACAGACCCACTGAAATATGTCCAATATGTAACAAACGCTTAATATAGAGAACAAGCTTGTACCACTTTCTTTCTACGTTCTCACTGTTGAATGTGTCATTACACGTCATCTGTCTCCTGTCTTTTGTTACAGCCTGTGTGTGAGGATGCAGATCTGTCGGATGAAGAGAAGGTGTGTGCTGAGTGTTTCCAGCAGCAACCTCTGCCCTGGGAGGAGTGCATTCTCCCTCACCGTATGAAACAGTGTGTTAAGATTGGGGAGGGGACCTTCGGTGAGGTCTTCTCCACCACCAACGCCTCAGGAGACACTGTTGCTCTCAAAGTATGTGTGTTTGTGTGTTTATTGTGTATGATATAACCCATACTGCATCACAAGTGTACAATTGTTATACTTTCAAGGTAACTGTTTGGTCAACCACCTTTTTTGTCATAGAATATTCTGCTGCTTTTTTCCAGAGCACTCAGGAATGTTATGATACATTAAAAATAGCACCATGGCAACATAATCCTATATAGAGTTTTGTTTAGGCCTGTCAAATGCTAACAAACCACATAGTTCAATGATAAATTTAAAAAAAATGTCATAAATGTTCGATGCCTGTACCGTGTGTGTATATTCTGCAGTGAAACAGTGGTTCTTGTCTTGACAGATAATTCCAGTAGAGGGCAGTGAGAAGGTGAACGGAGAGGACCAGAAGACGTTTGGAGAGATTCTCCATGAGATTATTATCTCAAAGTAAGTGGTACACTCAGTACAAACTAACACTGCACATCATTCTGCTCCATTTGCCGGGACAGACACTAGCATATGTGCATGAAAGAAGTTGTGACACCAGAGGTGTAATCCTATTCAAGGTCTGAGTGTTTTCATTTAGTGATGCCTGGCCATTGCTAACTAAACTGCACTGTTTAATTTCATCTGCCAGGGAGCTGAGCAGCCTGAAAGAGAAGCAACACAACCAGACTCGCGGCTTTATTGGACTCAATGAGTAAGCACTCCCTCTGGTCCTTTGTCTTTTCGTCTGTAAGCGTCTCAGCGGTTTTGAGTGTTAATGTGACTTGATGTGTTGTTCCCTCACAGTCTCCACTGCGTTCAAGGCTGCTACCCTCCAGATTTCCTGAATGCTTGGGACACGTTTGACCAAAAGAAAGGCTCTGAGAATGACAGACCAGGTCAGTGAGATAAAAGCATGTCTATCATGGGATGGTTTGTTATTAAAATAGATTTATATTTTAATCCCCATTAAGGCCCTATTAAACATGGTACAACACAACGTTTTACAGGACCAGGTTGTTTATCTACTTCACTGGTTCCCTCTGTGTCGCTCTTTGCACAGATTTCTTTGAAAAGGATCAGTTATTCATAATCCTGGAGTTTGAGTTTGGAGGCATCGATCTAGAGAACAGCAATGGAACGGTACGTACACCACATCACAATGACGACTGCTTAATACCTCCGCCTGTGTGCTATACAGTGTTTTGCTGTGATGTTAAACCTTCGTCGCTCGTGTCAGTCACTGCTCAGAACGGCCAGAATTTCGAGTACTGTCATCAAACAGAAGCATTACACTTTACACCCCACTGTCATTACACTAGCTTTAGCTCATTACACTTGCAGGCTAGCTGTAAAGATGTGCTCAAACATTGATGAAGACAGCGTCTTGAATTGAGTCATTACGACTTTATGTCAGGAGGAGCTTAAATATGTATGCTAGAGACAAATCTGTAAGAAGATGCTACACATAGCTTTTGCAAATGCTGTGTAATAACTGGAAAACAACGTTGCAACATGTATTTTCTAAACCTATGAAATGTTTTATTGCTCTGGTGAAGAACAAATGCACTTTATAATTCAACTCTCTTGTGTTATCAAGCTGGCGTCTATAGGGGTGGCAAAGAGCATCCTTCATCAGGTTACTGCTGCCTTGGCTGTGGCTGAGCAGGAGCTACACTTTGAACACAGGTACTCACACACACACACACACACACACACACACACACACACACACATACAGAACTCAGGCTGCTGTGATTGTATTCGTGCATCAGGCCTTGTTCACACGAGTTATGGTTATACTCGGTGTGACTCACCAAAATGCAAGTGTGAATCCCTGAGCTCTAGTGAATTCCCTTCCTCATAAAAGAACTAAAGTGTTTTAAATTCTGTATCGTTTACGTCCATGCTTTTCCAAGCTTGCGATCTTCTTCTTACCTGCCTTTGCTGCAATGTTACAGCAGATCTTGCCGCTTTACCGCCACATGTTGATCAGTGGAATAGTGCGACACCATTGTTAGGACTGTGTATTGTCATCTGAAATGAACAAAGCAGGGACCCGCTAGTAGAAATACAGCTCCATAATGTGAGTATAACCTCTAAAAGAGCAATGAACGTTTAATGAGAATATTGAGATAGTGGAATTGGAATAATAATTTTAAAAATGACCAGCCTTTCTCACACATCGGCTGTTGATAGATTAAGTCCTGCCTAGGTAGATAAAATGGCTCCATTTCAATCTAACGCCTTATTTCACTCTTGTCAAACTAACTCAGTTTAGCCACACAACTGTCTGAGTTGCCTGTGCTGCAGTAACTAAGTGGGGACAAGAGGCTTCTCTGTGCACAGCCACCAGTGAGGTCTTTAGGTCACATCAGTACTTTGTACCCTTTACAGATTGTCTGCATGTAAGGTGTTTAGGGGACATCTGTAAATTGTAGTTACAGATTGTATATATTGTACGATAAGTCCATAAGGTAATTATTGTGTAAAATGAAAGATGCAATCCATGTTTGAGAAGCTGGGGCCAGTGAATTTTGGTGCTTTTGCTTCAAAAGAATGACTTGAATCATTGTTGTTTTCCTTTGTGAATCCCTAGACCAGATGCGGATCAAGGCATACATGCATGACCCTGTGGCATGAGAGCATAACCACAACTTTGTATTAATACACAAATACACATAAAAACAGCTTCCATAACACTGATATTCTGAAAAATATTTGTCTTATAATATACAACAACAAATACTATGAAACTGTCTTGCAGTTGTACACGTTAAATTTAAGCAACTTAAACTCCAGCTGCCACAGTGAGTGTGAAATGTGGCATTCGGTATCTAAGCCAACTCAGTGACGCATGTAGCGTGGGTGTGTGTGCGTGTTGTCAGTGTAATGGATAATATGATGGTGTCTTGTAACTGGACCTTTCATCCCCCCCTGTGCTGTTTACTGCAGGGACCTCCACTGGGGCAATGTGCTGGTCAAAACAACCAGGCAGAAGAAGGGGAGCTTCCTCCTAAATGGAACGGCCCACTCTCTGGAAACCAAGGGAGTGCTGGTCCGCATCATTGACTACTCTCTCTCCAGACTAGAGATCGGTCAGATATTTTTCCCCCTCCCTTGTTTCTACTCACTGTCATATTTTGAATGACTTGTTTTATGAGCAAAATACATGCAGCTGTTTAATTAATGAATACTCAGCGCATGTTTTGTTGCCTCCAGATGATCTGACGGTGTCCTGTGACATCTCGAAGGACGAGGAGCTTTTCCTGGGCCAGGGAGATTACCAGTTTGATATCTACAGACTGATGAGACAGGAGAATGGGTCAGTGTATTTATGTGACTAATTCAAAAACACTCACTGAGACATTTAACTGGAGTATCTCTGTACTGTAAAAGTGTCACGTTAAGCAGATTAATCATACGCACATAAAAAGAACTTTATCCGATTAAACACATAACAAGAGGGATAACAGAGCCAGCAGACGTCTTATTGATTTGACTTTGGTAAATCAATATGATGCCTAGAAAGTAAAAGCAGCTGATTAGAGATTTCAAACAATAAGGCTTTTCTTATGATAAGATGGATCTGTGGTTGGTATGATGGAATGTCTTTTCATCTAGAAAATGCAATTGCTTGGTGAGAGTTGGAGGAGAGGATCAATACCATTGTCATATCTGTCTGTTTAAGCCAGCAGATTGTTAGCTTAGCATCAAGACAAGAAACAGGGAAACAGCTGGCCTAAAAATCACCTGCCAGCTCGTTTAAAGCTCAAAAACCAGTGAGTCATTATGGAGATATACTGTATTAATAACAGCTCATCTTTGAGGGTGTTTGTAGATGGATTTTTACCTTCTTTCCTCCAGGCTTCATGCTAAGCTAAGCTAACTGCCTCCTGCATGTAGCTTAGTATTTACTGTACAGGTATGAGTGTGGTTTTCTAATAAGTATATTTTCCAACATGTCAAGCCATTGTTCAAACAGGCACGATCACTCCTCTTATGGATAATCCTTCTAATTTACAGTATTAATTTAACATCTCAGATTCATGATCCCCTGCTGCGCTTTTTTTTGTCTGTGTCAGAAACAACTGGAATGACTTCCACCCCCATACCAACGTGCTGTGGCTCCACTACCTGTGCTCCAAGCTGCTTTCCATGAAGTACCGGGGCTCAGGAGGGAGGGGTGCCAAGGACACGCGAGAGGAGCTCACTCGTTTCTATGACAACATCCTCCAGTACAGCTCTGCCACTGAGGCGCTGCACAACTACCCCATGTTTCAGTAGTATGTGAGCACCCAACATATAAAGTGTAAAGAAGCTCAGCTAGAGACTATTTATTAGTATGAAGGAGGTCCAATGCATGTGGATCATCGTAAGTCAGCTTCCTTTAGTCAGCAGTCGGCCGGTCACTCCTCATGACCTCTGATTATGTACAGACGGTTATTGATTCCCTTGTAACACAATGACAGAGATGGAGGTTACTTAATGTACAGTGTGTGCAGAACTGTCATTTGACAAAGGTGATTAAAATTACCATGTGGAAGTTATCTATTCATGTGTTTTTAATGGAGCTTATTTATACCTGTTCTTGCATAGGCTGCATTTTTTTTTTGACTCATTAGTTCATGTTTATGCATCGTAAGTATAAATGCAGAAAGAAATATTCTTAATAAATTTCTCATCTGATTTTTAACAGACTTAAAGTGGTATTGTGCTCACGATTTTTGCAATCTGTATTAGTGCTTAAATGACTAATCCATTTTAAATTAATCACTGACTCATCATCTTCATCTATTAAGCAAAACTGCCAAATATTCTCTGGGTCTAGCTTCTCAGATGTGAGGATTTGCAGCTTCTTTCGGTTTCATACTGAATCTCTGGTCTCTGGTGTTGGTTGAATGAGGTATTTGACATCATCACCTTGGGCTCTGAGAAATGGTAATGAGCATTTCTTTTCTGACATTTAATAGACTAGATGATGGCAACTATATCAGCAAATACTAGCTTATTGTGTTGGTGTATAATGTATTTTAGCTGATAAAAAAAATTTAAGGATATTGGTCAATGTATCATTATTGGAATTAAATCTCAAAAATCTATTGGTATCAGCATCAGTTAGGCTATAATGGTAATCTGGGATATTTATATTCCATTGTTTGCTTTTTTTTTTTTTATCAAAGGGTGAAAGGGTGGTGGTGGTTTTGTGTTTCTTTTAGAAAGTTTTGCCTGTCTTTGTAGTCTATTAACTGAGCTCTGACTTTCAAACAAGAAATATTAGGTCATTTCATACAGACACTCTTGCCCAGGGAGTCGGGCCCCATGCAGAATTTAAAAGGTCTTAAAAACTCTGAAATCTTATTTGTTGAACACCTCAGAAACCTTGTTTATCAATACACTGTTTCTAAATCAGTTTTCAAGAGATGTTGCTATGCGATATAAATCTTAATTTACTGTGACAGAGGATTTTATGCATATGACCCACCTCTAATATACTGTAGGTAACATTTTGAGCTCAGGGGCCACATACACTTTTTACCACATTCATTTCAATTATATAATTTGCTTGTGATCTTTAGGGTTGTGTTTCTTTCTGCTCTTAGTTAAACCCACATACAAAGAAGAGGCACATACAAAAACAAAATATTTTATTCAATTTGTTCATTAAGATTATTATACATTTTTGCATTGAAACAAGCTTCATTTTGGTATGGTGAGTCGTGTGTGTCCGTCTTGACAAGGATCTTGATTGAATATGTCGAATGCTTCCATACTCAAAGACACACTTGGTTGTAGATTTTAGGAAATGTACATTTGCCTGGAATAACCATGTGATGAGATTAGAGCAAAAGTTGCATTAAAAAAAGGAAGACTGCTTTAAAAAAAACACATATGGAGACATTCCCAACTATACAAACAAGATCCGGCAGGCCTATGTTCTGAGAAGAGGTCAGGCATGTGTTTGAGAAGCACTTTTTGGTTGAGCTTTGAGGTGACATTTGAGATGGCCTTGCTGGTGATGAGCCCATATGTTTGTTAATGTTGTTATGTCTGTTTGGGTGTGTGCGTGTCTGTCTGTTATAATTATTTTGTGTGTGTGTGTCTGTGTGGAAGCAAACAGATGTGTATAAGAAGCAATGAACTGTATACGAGAAGATGTACTTGCAGCTGCTGTGTGTGTGTTCATGTCTGTGTTTGTGCTCAGAAGGAGAAGTATTTGGTGAACCACTCCTGCCTCAGCCCCTCTGTCCCCCTCGGCTCCAGATACGGGCCCCTACAAAACACAAGAGACACACACATACACTTGAGTATTAAGTTTCAGAACATTTTTCTTATTTTGAAAAAAAAATGGAGAAACACACCGAGTGAGGTGCAAGCATTAAACACAAATGAAAATGGGAAAGCTGCACACTCATAACTCTATTCTCAAGTCTAAGCAAATACAAACCAACAACTGGCTAAAATATGTATCGATAGCTATGACAAGGAAATCAGCACAAACATATCAAAGAGAATATAAAAGTGGGGGACACAGATAATAACTCCTAGTGGAGACAATTAAAATATATTCACATTAAATCCGTAAAAGAAGAATAACATGTTAGCTAGTTAGCTAGTTATAGTTGGATATGTGTGTCATAAGGGCTTCATTAGAAGTGAATGAGAAACGGAGTCCTAAACTTAATTTACGAAGGTCTCCAATATATTTTTCTTTGCTGCTGCAGACGGTAACACCGGTTGTAACTTTTCTTGCAGCTGATTGCGGGATGTCAGGAGACATTTTACATCTATAAACTACGAGAGAGATTGGTGCGACAGGGGATTGTGCTGCAGGAGGCTGTTAAATCATGTTGTGTGAAGTTTCAGTCAGCACCATCAGACCTGCAGCAAACATTGTCACTACCGCTGCTACAAGGAGGCTCATCGTGTTGGTTTTAGCAAAAACATAAAATTACTTAAAAGAATGAATTATTCTAAATTGGTTAATCCGTCCGTCCATTTTATGCAGATTATCTGAGTTAAAAATTAATTCAATTAGTTATATCTTTGGGGATTAATGTTATATAATGCAGGGAAGTACTGAAAAAATATGATATTATAAATTCTAGGCCATATTGTCCCTACTGGTTTTATATCATATCATTACATACTCACATGAAACAGGTATTAAATGGCATGTTATCTTCTATTAAAATATCTTAAAAAGCCTTAAATTTAATTTGATGAACTCTTACAGAAACCTTGTTAAAGATCAAATTAAAAAAGTGAAATTAATTCTAAACATCTATTCAGTTACTATGGAAAAAAAATATTTATAATATCAAAAATTACAAGGCAAAAACCACAAATCTAATACAAAATATACATAAACATATATAGACAAGAAAATACAATCATAACTGCTGTATCTTATTCTGTAGAAGGCAGTTTGCTGAAATGCCAGTCTTAGTAAGTTGAAATAAATGCATCAGTTATGACTGTGCAGCTTTTCCTTCTTTTCAGATGTGTAACATTACTACCAAGACATTAAAATGTCCATACCTGATTGATTGGGCCTGCAGGTGTGCATGGGGCTCCTGGCAGGAGGGGGACACATATCGGATACCAGTCTGCGGTGACGGGCAGACGGGGAGCGGGGCGGTGGGTGCTGGGGTTGGAGGGATGCAGGAGGTCCGGGATCTGGTGGAGCGAGAGAGGGAGGGGGAGGATTGCTGGCTGAGGGAGAGGGAAGTGTGCTTGTGTGGAAGAGAGGAGGTGGAGTAGTGGGTGGAGGTCTGAGGGTGGGAGGTGGACTGGTGGGGGAGGGTTGAGGAGGAGTGCTGATGGACGGAAGAGGAGGAGGAAGACGATGAGGAGGAGTGGGGGAGGAAGATGCTCCTGTCATAAGTACCGGCGCTGGGGATGCTGGTGACACGGGGAGGAGACTCCACACGCTTCCTCTGTCAGGAGCACACAGTGACACACAGGTGATTTTATGTTGGTCTTACAGTTCTCAAAATTTTGTTTCTAAACCAATACTATGTACAATGACAAAATAACATCCACAAAAATGTATATGATGCTCAGAATTATAGATATAATATGTATATAGATCAGATATCAGTTATTTATCTATATTCTCAGCTGAGATCGTGCTGTTGAAACTGGACAATACGTCAATCTGGAAGAAGAAAAGCAGATTTGTTCAATGTGCTGTCTGAATTAGATAAAAAGTTGAGTTTTGATTTGGAAGTTAAAAAAAGATATTGACTTTGTAAATATGGATGATCTGCAAAGTCTGTATCTGTGTTAGCCAAATGTAATGTAGTTAAAAGCAGTGTGATGGACACAGAGGGCACACAGCATTACGACACACTGGTGATCTGTCCAGTGGGTGAACTGGAACATTTTACTGCCTCGTGCTACAGAGACAGAAGTTGGCTTCAGCCCAGTGAGCCCTTCTGGCTGGAAGGAGGCTCGTTTTGATGAATACATAATGTGCATGAGCTGAACAGACAAACTCACCCTCATGGTTGGAGTGACGCTCCCGGGGCGGGACTTGCTGTCACGGAGCCTGAGGGTGCTGCTGTCCCCAGCAACGGGAGGGTGGAGCTGCAGCTGATGCCTCTCTTCCTAGAGGGAAGGAGGACGAGGAAGGACTTTCATTGGCCTTATTCACAGTTGGTGTTGTTGTTGTTGTTGTTGTATTAGAGTTGTATCTGGAGGCTGTACTTGTTTGCTAAGCTGCCTCACGCCACACAGATGGTAGACACAGCACTCTGGACACTTTAAAAAATGCAATTTTCGCCTACGCATGCATGACTGCAGATGATTATTGAAGACACAGTTTTAATGTGATTGGGTTTGAGTGGTTAAAGGAATGACATTTTATAAATTTGCCTTCACAGACAGTTTGAACTCTTGGTTACTGCACTGTTAACTGACTCCAAGAATTACTACAAGCTTGCCCCATGTTAGCTTACTGCTGTTGAAATTCAAAATATCTCAAACTAAGATTTATTCACTCACTATTTCTGGAGCTTTTGACCGTATGACACAGTTTTCAACTAGCGCCAATTTTTTTTTTAAGATTATTTTTTTGGCATGTTGTCTTTACTGGATAGCAACCGTTAAGATATAGACAGAAAACACAACAACAATTGTCTTGTTCTGTTCAAGTCAAAAACCCAAACACATTCGGTTCACAATGAAAGAAAACAATGAAAAGTTTCTCGTGTCAGAATCTGGGGCCAGAAAATGTTTGCCATTTATTCACAAAAAAATGACTGAAGCGATTGATTGATTGATTATCAAAATAGTTGCTGATGACGTTTCTGTAGATCAACTAATTGATTAATCAACTGATACATTCAGTTCTACAACTGAGCAAATGAATGGTCTTGATATGGTCGAAAGCTGCACAACAAGCCAGTAAGTGGACCCTGAGTGGAGGATGTTTTATCAAGCTCAGATATCATGACTTGTTTGGCTCGAGAGGACCTGTTCTGAGTCATTCAGCAAACGAACATAGAACAGAATATTTATTTCTTCAAACATTATAAAGGAGTGTTACCAGAGACACAGCAGATCTGGAAACGCAAGTATGTAAATTCTTGAAATGAACTACAGTGCCCATGTTCGCCATAATATAGTAACACATGCGTCTGTGTGACTCACTGATGTGTTTTCAATAGTTTGGGAGCTCTGTGGCACAGAGGATTAAGCTACATCAGGCTTTGAGTACACAGACAACACCTGTCAGTCGAATCAATTCATTATTAGTTTTGGTCTTTTCACTGGATTTGTTGACAATAAGAGAAAATACTGAATATCACCAGATGTATCAGTTAAATGAGCGTCTTCTGGAGTGATCAGCAGAGCAGTCCTGTGGGAGTCTGCAGAGTGTGTAGTGTAGTGTGTTCTCACCACTAATCGTTTAATGAGCTGGTCTCTCTCAGTCAGTCTCTCCTGGAGTCTCCCCAACTGCAGGTCATCACAGCGAGGCTCCCTCCTCCTGCACCGTTCCTCCCGCTCACGCAGCCTGCAGTTAAATCATATACACAAACACACATACTTTCTCACATACCTGCACTTGTGTTCACTCAGAGTTGTAACACGTCTCAACCCGTGTAGATTCAGTTTAAACTCTGCGTGTGCTACATTTCCGATGCGTCTGCTCTCTACTCACTCGTTCTCCAAGGCCACTATTCGCGCCTGCAGGTGCGTCTGGGCGCTGCTGTATTCAGACACCAAACTCTGCATCTCCTTCTTGTGCTCCCTCCTGATCTCCTCCACCTCCTCTCTCATCTTCTCCTCCTCCCGCTCCTTCTTCTTCTCCTCGTCCTCCTCCTCTTCTTTTACGTCCTCCTCTTTCTTCTCCTCCCAGTGTTTCTGTGACTCCTCCAGTTTCTCCATCTCCACCCTCAGTTTCTCCACTTCCTCTTTCAGACGTTGTGCTTCTTCTTCGAGTTGGGCGTCTCTCTTCTTCCTCAGTTCTGCACTTTCCTCTTCTTTCTCTTCAGTTTCAGGATTCTTCTGTATTGATCTGGGGATGGTAGATATAGAAACAAAAGGATTTAAAGGAGAAGAATGGAAATAATATTAGTGGCCTGTATGGCCTATAAAAACTATTACTATAAACAGGAAACAGTAAAGGCTGTTTGGTCGGTAAATGGCTGAGTCATTACTGACAGAAATACCTCTGCTAATTTATCCAGCTCATTACTAGGTCATTTCCATGTATGTCTACTCTAATGGGTCTAATTTACATATAGACCAGTAAATAATTAAGCTAAAACATTTAAATTATATTGTCGCATGTGCATTTTTTTACTCTACTTTTTCTACTTTAACCTACATCTGCGCAACCTTTTCAAAATATCTCAATAAAAAACAAACAGTTTGTTCTGTCCTAAATATAATAAGCAGGGACGATACAAAAATGCTGAAATTACATCAAATATAGCTTATTAGCCATAGCTATAGTTTAAAGTGTGTGCTGTCTTCTTTTCCCTAGCTGTCTTAAAATAATAGTTCTACATTTACTGTCTTGCTGATAGTTGACTAGAAGATCCCACTCTCATGACTGGACGCTAAACATTAAGCTATGGCTTTGTTCGACGTTAAAAAATATACCTACCAGCACCTCTAAAGCTCAAAAAATACTACAGTATATTTTTTTACTGGGCCTGTGAACTGAGCCAGGCTAGCTATTTCCCCCCTGTTTCCAGTCTTTATGCTAAGCTAAGATAAGCTAACAGACTGATGGCTGTAGCTTCATACAAACATGAGAGTGACATAGTTTCAAAAATTCCAAAAATGACAAACAACTTTAGGTTATGTCTACAAATTGGTAGTTTGTCATTAGCTTTTGTCCTTTCCACGTATATTACAGCTGCACTGATGAGCGGACAATTAATCAATTAGTAAATCAACCGACAACAATCTACTTTATAATCAATGAATCACATGCGCCATTTCCAGCATGAAATGTGAGGATTTTAGGCTTTTCTTTCTCTTATATAAGGGTACAGCTTGAGCCGCTGATTGGATGAAACAATCAATCTGAATACATCCCCGAAGGGTCCGGGAAACTCTGATTGGCATTTCACAATTTTTCTCACTGTTTTTCTGACATTGTAATGGTGAAAAAAATATCATCACATTAAATCGATAATGTAATCATTAGTTGCAGTCTTAAAGGATATCATTAAAGTTAAAATCTTTTTCATATTTATGCACTTCTTCCCTTACTTTTCCTTTAATTGCTTCTTGAGAGCTGCATTCTCTCTCTGCAGCTCCAGCACGGCACAGCGACTCTCATCCAGCTGTCGCTCAAACACCTGGTACTGGTTCTGCTGCTTCAAATCCTGCGTTACACACACACACACACACACACACACACACACACACACACACACACACACACACACACACAAGCAAGCATATAGTGAATATACATTGTCAGTTTTTGTACTGACTCATGTTGCTGCAGATGCAAACGTACTGTGTTGGCGTAATCCCAGAGGCGTGGAGAATTTTATTTATGTGGTGGATAATGATATCAGTTACCAAGTGGCTGTGATTTGTTCGTGTGTGCACACATATTTGAATATGTTCAGTTGTGTGTGAGATACAGGTAACCTAAGTGGGAGACAGGTCTTAACAGAGAAGAGAAAGAGAACATGTGAGTCTCTATGTGCACTCTCCTCCCTGTGGGATTTATATTCAACACTGCGGTCGTCACAATGTGTGTCTGTGTGTTTGTGTGTGTGTCACCTGTTGCAGAGCCATCATCTGTGTGTGTGCCTGTAGCTGGGCCTGTAGGTCTTCTATCTGCTGCATGTGTCTCTGGGTCATCTGTCTGCTCCACTCTGTGTGCTGTTGGGTTAACTCTGCGCGCTGCTTATCTGATCACACACACACACACACACACACACACACACACACACACACACACACACACACACACAGAAAACAAAATCAATGTGGCCCACTGTTACAGGTACCCTTCTGCTGTTGCCATGGTGAAGTGTATCCATGGCAATAGCAAGTTCACTGTCGAATTTAAAATCTCCATGTGTACATCACTGTGTGTGTGTGCAGTTGCTCATTTGTACATGCAGCTGTGCATGTGTTTATACACAGTGTGTTACTGTGTGCATGTGTTCATGTGTGTGTTTGTGTGTTACCTAGCTCCAGGTGGTTCATTGTCTGTAGTCTGTTCCTCTCAGACAGCAGATCTTCTTTCGCCTGTCTCTCTAACGTCTGCAGAGCCATGGCGTGACTGTGCCTCTCATCAGCTAAAGACTGGGTTTGGGGCTCCTCCAACACATTAACACACATTTACAAAAGCTGCATTCTTTCGGCTCACAAAAAGACTGTCTTTCCACTAAGATTTTTACAAGACACACACATATACTGTATGGTGTGTGTATGTTTTATAGATAAATGCACACACACTCACAGAATAACAATTTGTTGCCTCTCCTCTCTGAGCTCTCCAGCACTATCATCAAAGCTGCTAAATTATTAATCACAGAGAAAACCTAGGAAGGGGAGTACACATGATTTTTGAAAATGTGTGTGCAATCTTGTGTACCTGCAGCAGCTCCCTCAGCTTTTTGTTTATCTCCTTGGTGTCTTGGACCTCCTTCCGCAGCTTGTCAATTTCGGGGTTGCCGTGGCAATCATCTCCCTGGCCTGCCTTCTTTTTCTCCACCTGCATTAGCGAAAAATCGTGAGCGAAGGATTTGAAGGCTCTGTGTGACGTCAGAGTAATTTCAAGATGATGAATTTGCTGCAGGCATTGAATTAAGTGTGAGATGTCGCTTTTGTTTTAGAATATAACCACGCCAACAGCTGGTTTCAACACATTTCTTAAAATAAATAAATAAAACAAAGACTTCATTTGTGGACTCAAAACAGGCTTATGGAACTAATTAAAAGAGCACTTCAGCGATTTAATGTTGTATTTCCATAACGTTGGGGGACACAGAAGAGACTGATTTCTTTCTGTTAAAAAGCCATGACATTCAAGTGATATGATCAGGCTTATTTTATCAGACATCATATAAGTTTTCACAGGCTGACAAGTATTGCCAGTATAGTATAGTATATTATAGTATAGTATAGTACCAATAAGTATCATGACTAGTAAACTGATATTGATGTGTAAAATCGGTTTTACCATCAGTTTTGACAAGTCAGACATAACCTTATAACCCAAATGAATGTGGCACAGTCACAAGGCAGCTTAATACAGAGAACCATATCTGATCCTCAACGTGTTGTTTTGACAACTATTTGGCAACAATTTTTGATAGTCCGTTAATTGTTTTAATCATTCTCGGGAAAAATGCCAAATATTTGCTTGTTCAAGCTTCATAAATGTGAGTGTTTGTGGTTGTAGTGTGGTCATATCTGATGGTAAACGAAATGTCTTTGTACTGGAGTGTTGATTGGACAAAACCAAAGGTTATGAGAAGATCACCTTGGCCTCTAATGGGTATTTCTAATGGGTATCATTTGACTATTTTCAGACGTTATAAAGAAAAAAATGATTAATCAAGAAAACAATCTTCCGATCAATCGATGATTAAAACAACCATTAGCTGTAGTCGGCTACTAAGAAATGAAAGCAGCTGGCACGAGCGGTCGTGGCTCAAGGCCACCTATCCTCAGTCCCGTTCTGTTGGAGGTTTCTTCCTGTTGAAAGGAAGTTTTTCCTCTCTAATGACAGCCTGGGTTTCTCTCTATAATGTTGTAATGTTTTGACCTTACTTTGGCGCTATACAAGTATTTTTTCAGCTATTTTAATAAAGTGAAATCAAAATGGCAAATCAGTCTGATTATCAAGATATAATTACATTCCTAAAGAGAAGACCAACAAGGCTGTAAGTGCTGAGACCAAGGCTAATTGATAACTTTTTATAATTCAGTTTATAAAGGAGATTTACCTCGGTCAGTTGACTCTGCAGCTCAGACATCTGGGTCTCCAGCTCCTGCTCCCGGTTCTGCCATCTCTGTTCACTCTCTGCAACTGCAGCATTCATCTCTATCCTGAACTCTGCTCTGAGACGATCCTCACACTCTGCCCTGAAGGCATGAATCAGAACGAGACGGGAGGAAGAGTTAACCTACATGCAGAATTGCTATTTATTTCTTCTTGCCACACAGTACTGTTTGGCTGTACTTGAGAAGTGCAGTCATTTTTATGGTGTCTTGTTTTTATTTTGCTTCCACCGATTATTTTTTATGAAGTTTTACATCTAGTAGACAACCTGTGGACGGCACTAACCTGATTATTTCCCTCTTTACTTAATAACTTAATTTCCACATAAGTGATAAACCTGGTTTGCTTTGTCATATTAAAGGATTAATAGGTGTCTGACTGTAAGAAACCTGTATATCCTTCGCTGGACTTCTAACAGTTTTCATAAATATGTGCCTTTGTATGGAAAACACCCCAGAACTGGAAAGTAAGTATTGTTTGAAAGATGCATTATCGTTGACCATTCAAAAATTAATCAAAAAGTAATTTAAAACACAAAAAGTAATCGGCTGCAATAAAAAAAATATGTGTATGTTCATATGTATATATGACTATATGAGGCAGGACAGACTAAATCCTCTTTGCCATTAAGGCAAATGTTTACTTGAGTTGTGATATGGATTTAATTTTTACTGGTAAATTGATGTTGTTTTAATCTTATTGCTGCAGTTAATTTCTTGTCTTGCTCTGGACAACACACATCACACCACACATTACAATAAAGCTCATTAAAATTAAACTGAATCGAATTGAAGCGAGGAAAACATGCTGTAGGTTGCTGTGAGCCGCAATTTGAACGATTCGCTTCTCAACTTTGATCTTCTCTAGTGATCATTTAGGAGGAGGGCTGGGGGAGATCACAAGCAGAGTCAAGGCTTTGTAATGTAAGCCTAAGCGGTTCTGGCAGGTCCGTGTTTATTCCGCTACCTGATCCGGTCCTCGGTGTGCCGCTGGCTCTGCTCTAGAAGGCTCCTCTCCGTGCTCAGTCGGCTCTGTTCCAGGACTTTCTCCTCCAGCCGGTGTTTGTCAGCTCTCAGGGAGGCTATCTCTCTCTGCTGCCTGTCCCACTGCTTATCTGCGTCCTCCTGAATCCGAGCAAGTCGACTCCGGGTCTGATGAAGCTCTTCTTCCAGACGAGAGCTGTGCGGTCCACACGAGGGTGCAGCTTCGGGCGTCACCTTGTCTTTCTTCTCTTGCTGTTGGATGGCTGATTCCAGCCGACAGATCTGAGAACGCAGAAACACTTCACATATTACAAGTGTTATAACTGATAATAGCTTCATCTGATATTATTTTAGCTAATAAAAGCATATTTTGACCTCTGACCTCATTAGTAGCATCTTTGAGTTTTGTTCTCAGCTCCTCTCTTTCCTTCTCCAGCCCACTGCGTAGCTCCTCACCGGTTCTCCTCTCCTCTTCCAAACGTGCACACACCTTCCAAGAATATTCCTCATCAAAATCATTATTACATTAACAATTTATCTTCTTTTCATCACTTTAACGCCACCATACTATCATTTCCTTATTACTAAGCCTAATGAATAATTAGTCATGATGAAGTGCACATTATAAGAGGGCTAAAAGGGCAGGCAATTATGTGATAAAATCTCTTTATATTTCTAGATGTATACCGAGAGAAAAAGATTTTCATTAATCTTGCTCTTGTGGACCAGCGGTTCCCAGCCTGGGGGTGAGCAATCCCCTCCAAGGGGTCACAAGATGAGTAACAGAACAGTAGATCAGACAAAAACATTTATGCTCCATGTTTTTTTAATACATTTCTTTTCGTGTCACTATAATTTTCATCTGTTTAGGCCTTTAAAACTTAAATGAAACAACTCTTTGGTTGGCATGGTCATAACCCTTAAACATATGCAGCTGCTGACAAGTGACACATATAGACATTGCTTTGTTCTTATGGGGTCACAAGCTGAAAATGTTTAGAGGAGGCACAGTAACCTGGTTACTGTTCCCCTTCTGCCCTAGCCTGATTTCTTCAAATTCAAGAATAACAGTTTCTTTTATCAGGTTCATAAATTAAGAAAAACCTGCTGGACAATCCTGATTTTTGTGTATGCTAAACAAGGTGTCAAACATATTGTATATGTGCATCACACAAATTCAGTGCAGGGAAAGTGTTACTGCCGCAGCTGTGTGACAGGACTCATGGCGGTTCATCTCTGTCTCCAAAATAATTACATCCAAAGTCTGACTGAAAGTGAAACTAAAATAATTAAGCCTGTATGAGCTGGCTGCCACAGCTGAACAGCAGGCTATTTTTAAAATTCTGATACAAGTGCACACTACGGCAAAACTGTCCTCTTTTGCTACAGAGCCTGTGCTCTCGCTGCACTGTCAATTCAAAGAGAGTCCAAAGAAAGAAAAAAGGAGCAAAATTCTCTTCAGGTTGAGGTGTCAAATCATTAATACTAATATACTACATAATGTATCACAGTCTTGGTTTAGGATCATAGTTGTTAAACATACAGGATCTACAAAAATATAGAAATGCAGGTTTAAGATTAGTCAGGTTATTGCTGTACATGACCTGATTTCTAATCTGGTTCCTGTGTGCATATGAACACAATGAGTGCTATAGATGTACTTCTGGTAGATGTGCTTTTCTGATCTGTGCCTCAAAGTTACTATTTGTAGAGGTGGTTACCAGTTAAATTAAACCCCGCCCCCCTGACAGATGCTGACCTCTTGGTTGGTCTTCTTCTCTGAGCTCAAAGCTTCTTGGACGCTGTGTAGTTCGGCTGCGTGTCTCCTCATCACCTCCTCTATTGCCTTCCGAACCTGCTCCTTCAACCGCTTCCTGTCCTCCTCGGCCTTCTCCACCAACCTCTTCTTCTCCTCCTCCAGCTTCTGCTGCACGTTGGCTCTCTCCGCCTCGACCTGCTCAATGTTCTTGTCCAACTGGGAACGAACACGAACCCTCTCGACTTCCAGTTCTTTGCGCTGTCGATCCACCTCTTCCTCCTTTTCTCTTCGCAGGCGCTCTTTGATCTCTTCCACTTCTTTGTGCAGCCCTTCCTTCTCCTCCTCTCTCTCCCTGCGCAGTCTGTTTCTATCCTTTTCCAACTGATCCTTTTCTTGCTCCCTCTCCCTCTGTAGGTTTTCTCTTTCTTTGTCTATCTCCTTTTGCAGTTTGTCCCTATCATCATCTGCATGCTTTTGGATGCGACGCAGCTCCTCTGTCTGGGCTCTCACCATCTCCGAACGCAAACTGGACAGGGCCTCAGCGTGCTATAAACACATAGGACATACAACCAGTGGCCACTTTATTAGGTACAACTGTTCAATATAACAGCACAGCCTTAAGTTGTACATTTACAAGTTCATTATGTTCTGTTTTTAGTGACAGGGTGTTGGAAAATAAACTATAAAACTAGTACTAATAGGTATGCACATGTAACTGCACTTTCTATTCAGTATGTGTGTGTCTGCGTGTGTGTTACCTGGCGTATCTGCCGGGCATGGTCACTATTTCTGCCACTACTCTGTAGTTCCAGCTCTCTGTTCCTGCTCTGCAGACGGCTCACCTGGCTCCTCAGTTCCTCCACCTCAGTGCACACACACACCTCACAGCCTCCGCGGTTCAGCAGCTCCTCTGACACACATAGAACACACAAGGCAAACACCAAATCAACACCAACAAACGCCCGAGTAAACACATACGCACACACAGACATGCATGAGCAAGTATTGATTGATTATGCATAACAGAAGAGAGGGAGAAGGGAAATACTGCAGACCAATACCGACTGAGGAAGGGCAAAAATCAAAAATCATTCTCATGCAATAAAAAAAAATTCAGGCTGTTTTTGCTGACTGGGTATGATGACACTTTGATGAAACTGTTTGCCATTGTGGAGGATGAATAATGTGTGTTTGTTGCATTTTCTGTATATATTATATCGGCGCAAGGCAAAAACTTGATTAACGCTGAGTCAGCATGAATAATGGAAATACACTGAGCTCAGCTGAATCTCAACAACGTGAGCTTTCTCCAGCAGACAGGTGAGACGACAGGTGGACAGGCAGACACAGACGGTGAGAGGCAGACCAGACGACTACCTGCTCTGCTCTGCAGCTCGTCTTCCTGCAGCAGAAGCCTCTCCTTGGCGACCGCCAGCTCCTCCTCCGCCCGTTTAGCCACGCCCTCTGCCTCAGACACACGCCTCCGATCCAGCTCCAGCTCCTCCTCCAGGTCCTGGAGGGAGTGTGGTGCGAGGGCAGGTAAGGAGGGCGACGCAGAGGAAGTATTGTGGGTTGGCATAGAACCACAAGGGAAATAGAAAAGAAAAAAGGAAAAGACAGATGAGGGAGAGAGAGAAGCCGACAGCAAATTTGACACAGATAAGGTGGAAGGAGAGAAAGAACACAAGTCAGGGACGGGGAGCGCAATAGAACAAAAAAATGGGGGATGAAATGTGGTGAGTCAGGAAGCTATCTCGCACAGCTGTGAGCCTTTAATGGTCTGCTGTGAGGGCTTATGTCAGCTCTGTGCCAGCTCTCGTAGGGCTTCTTAATGCTCATGCGTGAGGTGGTAATGGTGGTGGTGCAGCGAATCTATCCTGCTCAAACTACTCATTAGCAGATAGTTGGCAGTGGGAATAGCACTCAGAGAGGGCAGCCTGTGGTTAGACAAGCAAGATCCCCCCTCTCGCCTCTCTCTCTTTCTCTGCCTCCACCTCGCTCCCTCCTTTCCCATCAACACAATCCTTAGCTGGGTGCATCAGAGACGGGAAGCTAGAAACATTTCAATTTCCCTCCAGGTTGCCTTTCCCAGCACTGGATCCTAGTTTTAGTATGAGTGAAAACATTATAGGTGAGTGTGTGTATACCTGTATTCGCTCTTGCAGTTTCACCGTGTTCCTCTTGCTCTCAGCCAGCCTCTCCAGGTGACTTTCCACCTCTGCTTCAGCCCTCTTCACCCTTTCTCTCAAAGCGCTGTGCATTCCTTTCTTCTCCTCCTCTTCCCTTTCCTCCCACCTCTGCCGCTCCTCCCTCCATTCTGCCTCCATCTTCTTCCTCATGTCCTCCTTCTCCTCGTTTAGATCATTTATCTTTTGCTCCCATCGCTCCCGTTCCTCTTTCACCGTTTGCCTGTTCTTCTCCTCTGCTCGATCCCTCACCTCCTTCAGTGCCTTCACCTCCTCTAAGAGTGCTTTTACTCTTTCCAAGTCCTGACACTCTTCTGTTTGTCTCTCCTCCTCTTCTTTCTTTTTGTCCTCATCTTCTCTTTGTCTCTCCTCTTTCCTTTTCTTATCCTCATCAACAGCTGTCTGCAGCTCCTCACATTTGGCATCCAGCTCCTGGATCTGCTCCTCTGCCTTCTCCAGTTCTTTGCTCAACCTCAGGCTCTCCTCCTGGGCAGCGCTGATCTGGACCCTGGCCTCCTGGAGCTCTTCCTCTGCTGCCTGGAGCCTCTCCTCAAACCTTTTTCTCAGCTCCACCTCGGTTTCACGCTCCCTCTCCTCTGCCTGGATGCGGAAGCACTCGAAGTCTGCCTGCACCTGAAGGCACAGAGGATGACATGTTCCACCCTGCACTTGCATATGAACTGAGTGGTTTATGAGTATACATCCCTGTTACTGGGTAAGTTACTCAAGGCATTGATTCAAATAAATTATGTTATTTCTCCCAGAAACAATCTTTGGTCTAAGCTGGCATGATAATCCCATAGTCCATGGATATTTCATGGGGGCACATTCATATTGCAATTACCCTGTACCATTGCATCTTTAAAATGTTGCACTCAGGTTTAGCAGCTGCACAGACCACTGGAGTGAAAAGTGTGGACAGTGTGTCTGTAGAAGATTTGAAAAAAGGCCAAACTGTGGTCATAAAGGCCAATTAGCTGCAATGTTGTGACATTCAACCAATACTCCGTATGAGGCAAAACATCATTACCAGTACTGCACTGTCGAAACCACAAATTCATCTGTAAAGATGCTAAACCTTTATTCAGCTTGTCACTAAATTAACAAGATTCATAAGTAAATTTTAATATTAAGTGAGGTGTCCTGGAAATATGATATATAACCTCTTCCTATGGAGTTTCCTTGAAATAACTATGTTTTTGGGTTATTATACGGAAAATATGAAAGCTAAGGTCAATTTAAACCCATTCATTCATTACTCAGTCATAGTTGTGAGCTTCATTCTCCATGCTCAACACTGACCACTGACCAAAATTTAATTAGCAATGAACTGTAATTAATTAATTAAACACTGTCTCCCTATAATCAATATCAAACTACAATAAAGTTCTTTACAGGAAATTTCTTGGAAATTATTAGAAAATAATTCATAAGTCACAGCCTCCGACATTTAACAAGTCTGTTACTTTGGATATCTGGACACTTCTGAGGATGTCGCTGTGCTTATATGTTGACTGGAACTGCATCAGTGACAATAGTCCACTCTAACTCTAATGTATTCCTTCTACTCTTAATGTATTCATCTTGTCTAGCCCATTTTCCATTGTGTTTTCTCACCAAAAATACAAAAGCAATTTGGCCATACTTGTCTGCGCAAAACAGAGCCCAAAGACTTCTGTTGTTAAAGGGCTACTCATGTATTTGTTAGTAGGTGTTTACAGTTGTTTTTTTTATAATGAACTCAATGCACATTTACCTACCTGCTCTGATTCTGCAGCAAAAAAATGACAACCCAAAGAGGAAAACATTTCTCTGATGACAAACACGGCAGACAGATGAGCAAGGCCAAACATTTCAAAATAAAAGTTTATGGTCTGTGTACATTTTTTATCTCTTTAGTTGTTAAGATGCATCTTTTTTCCCAAAGAGCTCATAAGAAAGTCATGTGGGTATTTATGACTCATGTTGATGTTTTATTGTGGTGCACAGAATGTAAATAAGGCATGAAGTGCATGAGGACTGGATAAAGTCTAAACTAGGTTGACTGTTGTAGGTCACATTAGGGCCGGGTTTGATTTGCTGCTCCCGCTGGGAGTTTACACATTAAATTACAGCAATACAGCATGCCCTTGAATGAGGTCAGCTCATCTCATGATCAGGAGGGTAAGAATGCACACCCCTCCTCCACACACACACACACACACACACACACACACACGCACTCACCTGGGCTCCAACTCTCTGCTGCTCATCCAGAGACACCTGCAGTTCAAGGAGGCGTGTCCTCAGCACTGACCCCTCCCCTTCATGACACGTATCCATCAAGATGCGGTGCAGCTCCTCGTGATGGGCTTGGCTCAAGGCCTGCAGAGCCGCCTCCTGCTCCTCATTCTTCATGTTCAGAGAGTAAATCACCTAGAGAGCGTCAACGACAGACAACGGGACAATTGTTCACATTCATGCCCTAACGATGTGAATTTTGTAAAAATGTGTTTGGCATCTCACTGATCACCACCACTGCCCTTGACTGACACTGAATTAAGGCAGTATCTCCTAATGATGTACTTCCTGGAGTCTATGTGCCCCAGAAATTGAGGATCATGGTGTTCTGATGTTCATTAATTACTCTTGTTCATCATTAAGTGTTGTGTTCTTGGTTCAGCCTGCTGTGCCTTAGCTGGGCATAACTGATGCATTTTTTTATAAAGCCAATCTGTGTCTTTGCTATTATTTTCTGTCTGTAAAGTAATAAATTAAAGCCAAAACAGCTGATTTTTTTTGAGTTTAAGCGGACTAATAGACTGACAGATTGTTCGCCCTTTGATAAGAAAAGATTACAATTGGCCTATAATGTAAACCTCCTCATTTGATTTTTAAGTACATATTCAGTATAAAACAGTTATTTCTCATGGACTCTATTTGGATTTTATTCACTGTTTAACTTTTCTTATCCTTTTATGTGACTGACAGGATTAAAATCAGTATGATATTGTATGGTAATAGCTTATCTTCAGGTCCTTCTTAAGAAAAAAAAGCTGACCTGGTTACAGTTAACAACCTCTTGGATTCAGATGATTCACTGATGCATCTGAGCTACATCACAAACAGAAGGAAAACTGACACCAATACTAGTCCACAAACATAGACATTCTGGAGCCAATATTTTGAGCTGGCAGCTTTATGAAACAAATGTTGAACTGAAACTGACTGACGTGGAAACACAATCATCTCCAAACACAGCTACAAATGTTAAACAACAACACTGTCAAAGTGTGTGTATCTAGTGTATCAGAGCCAGTATATAGCGCGGCTTTATGCTGTGTTTCTCCTGCCTGCCAACATGTGTGGGGTCTCTGTCCCTCTTCCCCATTTAGACTGTGACTAACGTGAAATATGGTCTGTTTCACCCCACTATTCACTTTACCCTCTACGCCATGTCTACAGTGTCATCATCCACTCCTACTGACCCTGACGTCTCACTTACCCACTGGCAGAGGTGTGTGTGTTTGTGTGTGCACGAGCATGGGTGTAAGCAGGGGACACATGGGCTCATATTTTACCCAGACGCCTCTCTGTCTGCAGCACACAGCTGGCACTGCACTGCCGGACATTCCCTCAGAGAGAGTGTGTGTCTGCGTGAGTGTGTTTTTATATGTCACAACCTCTCTCGCACACACACAGACACTTGAATGGCCTCAATATTATCAGTCACCATCAATCTACGATGTATTTCCTATAATCCAACACCTAATATCAATGATGGATGTGACATCTTCCCAAATCCTGGTAACAAACTCACTTCTCTCTTTCCTGTCAGTCAAACACTTGTACTGTATGTCACGCTGACTATTCAATCACGTCATAGTGCATGAACTTTGGCTCCCAAACTATGACTCATGACTCAGAGGAATGAAGGTGACTCTGAATCGAGGGCAGCCTCTGTGTGTGTGTGTGTGTGTGTTTGTGTGCGTGTGTGAGTGCGCGCTGTTCTGTACTTGGCTGTCCTCTTTGGCCAGTTTGAAAGTGAGAACAAGGAGAAAAGAAGGGAAATATAGCAGGAAAACATGTTTAGATCTACACCCATAGTCCTCAAACCTGGAGGCCAGGACCCCCTGAGGGCTCACACGATACACTACATGGCTAAAATTGTATGCATACCTAAACATTACATGCATATATGATTGCTGTATCATCTTATTCCAAAACCATGGGCATTAATATTACTGCTATAACACTTCCACTCCTCTGGGACACTTTTCATTCAGAGCATTAGCGATGTAAGGCACTGATGTTAGGTGATAAGGGCAGGTTTCGTTCATGTTCCAATTCGTCCCAAAGTGGATAGATGGGGTTGAAATCCCTTTCTTAATGGACCTGGTTTTCTGCATTGGAACATTTTGAAAGATGAAAGGTCCTTCCCAAGGCTGTTGCCACAAAGTAAGAAAGAAATAAAAAATGTAAGACATTAAACAGCCTACAGCCTAAAATCCATGTTGAGATTCATGAAACTTTAGTGAGATTCCAGATTTCAGTGTGATAAGGTTAGGATTAAATGTAGTGCCTCACTTTGATTCAGCTTTTTGGGTGTAAATTCTTAAGACTCTTGGCATGGCAGCTTGGTCAGAGAGTGGCGAGAGCTTCTTGCTACTGTAAATCCTGCCTCAAGATCCTCATATTGATCCGAGCAGTCGATAATGTTATTCATGTATCCTCACAAGCCAGTGCCCGTGCTTATTGACAATAACTTCATAGTCAGCAAAGCATGAAATTAATATTCTGTCTACAGTGTAAAGGAGAGCTGAGACAACGCTGTTGAAACAGGAGTAAGATGTACACTGAATGGTTGGTGAACAGAGGAGAGGTTAGGCAAAGAGACAAGCAAGCATGCACACACACACACTTTCTCTTACACCAGCCCTCCCTCCCCCACACACACACACACACACACACACACACACACACACACACACACCTCCACATATATCAAAGAGGGTACCGGGTGTGGTGGATTACAAAGCAGGGAACATTGTGACAGTGTAAGCTAGATAAGTACAGGAAATCACATAGACAGAATTAGAGCTGCCAATCAAAAGAGTGGGTGTATATACAACACACACAAACACACACTTTAACATGCTGCTGTTGATCTCTGTGAGTCATTCAAAAAAGACTGCTCTTCTGTATTCATGTGGGGGTGTTTGTGTCTGTTCGCGCACAAGCTTATGTGAACATTCACAACAGCTGGCCTGACATGGTCAGCTCTCACTTTCTTCCCATTGGCTTGTTCCGCCATGTAAACACACTCCGATGTGCTACTGGTTTATCTTTAGCAGCACCCATTCAACCAGAGCAGACCAATCTCACTGGTAGCGAGGGGGGGTGAAGAGGAAGGGGGAAGGGAGCTGTGTAAGTCAAGCATAAGTATGGATGGGGGAGTGGAAGAGTGCAGGACAGACAGACGTGAGGATGTGTGTTAAGTACAAGTGCAATACTGTGTGTGTGTGTGTGTGTGTGTGTGTGTGTGTGTGTGTGTGTGTGTGTGTGTGTGTGTGTGTGTGAGAGAGTGCGTGCGTGTGTGTCAGCCTCCATGCACACATGAGAGTTGGTAGGGGTTATTAAATATATAAGGTTACTACAGCTGACCCATTTCTCGCTTCCTCTCCACTCCACACCCCGTCCCAAAACACTCAAATAAACCATGTGTCACATGCCCAGCGTCCCAAAGCCCAGCGATAACGCTTACACCACCTATCGGATTTGATGATTCTTATACTTCACCAGAGCTACGGGTTTCGGGTTTATTTACTGTGGTCTTAGAAGAGCTAAAGCGGGTTGGCAGGGCTTGCATAAAGTTTCAAGAGAGAGAAAACAAGTCCAGGCTTTGGAGGAATATTAGGATAGAGGGAGCCGAAGGGGCATGAGAGGTAGAGGGACTAGGCTGGCAAATTTCCCTAACAAACACAGACACAAGTGCTGACCCCTCATCTGTGTCATCTTTGTTTGTCTGTGCCTGTGTGTCTATGTATGAGAGGAAGCCGTTTGAACAAGACACACAAATAATACTGCACCATGTATTGCATTGCACACGTGTTCCTGGACACTCATACACACGCACACACACACACACTTACAGGCTACACAGAGGTGAAGTCATAAGGGAAGAAGGAAAGTGCACAGTCATCAGTAATTGTCATAGCTCAACAAGCGACGGGTCATGCCCTGCCTCTGTAAGCATTATTGTGAAGCACAGAGAGGGAGAGTCCCCATATAGCAATTCTTACAGTATGTAAAAGCAGAGCAGATACAGCTACTGCTGCTGCAGCTGCCGAGCATCCCTGCCTGCACACTGGTAAGTGTGCATGCACATGGACGAAGACACACAGCAGGATATGTTGGAACTAATAAAGACATAATTATAATCATGACCAAAATCATTGATTACTCAATGAATGCATTCATTATAATTACAAATAACTATTCAACCATTTGCTGGATGCAGCTTCTTCATTGTGGGGTTTTTTCTGCTTTAATCCTTGTCATATCACTATTAATTGATACCTTTGGATGCATTTTTTTTTGTCTGTTGGTCAAACAAAGAATAAGAATTTGAGGCTTTGGCATTTGTGCAATCTCTGCTATGAAATGTGCAATTCTTTTCATTTTTAACTGTGATTGATGCATGGCGAAGATAATGCACAAATCAACTGATTATTACATCATTGTTAATTGCTGCCCCAATAGGTTTGGCTGTCAAATTGCTGAATATCTGCAGCCTACACCTAAAGCTCATAGTGATAGCTGATGTCTGATCACTGTCAGTCACGAAGTCGAATAAACCCAGCTCCAAGTTTTCCAATCCTTATCCCAAGAGATAATGATGATTTGTAACAATACTGCCCATCTTTAATGTTGTTAAAGCCCGTATGGGCTGTCTATATCGTATTCCTACTCTATACTTCTCTTAGGTTATTTCTTCTTTATCCGCTATAGATCCATTTTATAGACTGTTTCTATAAGCATTAACATTCTTGCTGTGACATCTGTTGGTGTACTACCTGTAAAATACAGTCATCACAGGATAATTACAGGTCGCCTTTTTCAGTGTGCAATTATGTTACAGTGCGATATGGCAGATAGTGAGGCAGCCATCAGATCGTCCAATCAGCCTGACTGATTCAGTGACAGCGCGTCCGGCGGCGCGCCTCTCGGTGTCACCGGCAGGTCTTACCTTGGTAAGCTGAGCGATCTTCTTGCACATCTTGCTGTGCATCTGGTAGTCGTACAGCTCCTGCTCGATGTTCGGGAACTCTGCCGCAGTCCCGTTAACGGTGGAGCCCGGCCCGGGGGGCTGTGCAGCCTTACCGGCGCCTGAAGCCATAATGAAACCACCCCCCCAGGGGAACTTCCAAGACCGGAGGATAGTCAGAAATGATCCCGCCGCCTCTCGGATGAAAATTCCCACCAAAATCGTGTCAACTTTTTACTCGTGCATCTCATTCCTCTGTCGGTAGACCCGCTCCCGTGAACAGCAGCTCGAGCAATTCGCTGGAAAACATTTGTTAGTAGATCGGCGGGGCTCTCCTCGTGCGTTCCGGTTGCTGCCCCCCTCTCCCACTGTCCGCCCGGTGATCGCGGAGGTCACACACTGGAAGTCCATCGGGGACGCGCTCGCGCCAACCGACCCTTCCCCGCTGCCAACGGATATTTTTTTCTTATTCTAAGGGGGAGCGCTCGAGGATGAAGGCATACAGTCCAACCACCTGTCTCGCGGCAGGGGCGGAGAGGGGCGTGTGTATCCTATGGAACATTACCGGAGACAGCTCGAGAAGCGCACTGCTGCAGTGCTGCCCCGCCCCTACCGGCGCTGCTGTATCAATGCCGATCACTATGTGCAGGGGAGGAGGGGGTCTCTGGGGTCTAGTCGTGTGATTTTACTCCATCAGTCAGATACCGTAAACACAATATACAAAGAGCAATTTCAGTAACTGTGGGTCCTATAGACAAAAAGTAATTTCAGGGGCGGATCTACAGAAAAATCCATGGGGTAGCAAGAGGGTGGCATGGAGACTTTAAAAGGTGGTAGAAGTATGTATGCTGATTTATTCATAAATAATCAAATATTGGTATTTGTTTGGAAAAGCCCCCAAATGAAGATATTTTAAGATTTTTACTGCAAAAATAATTCTGTGGCACGAGAAAAACAATGAATAGACAAAAAAGCTGACTTGCAATACCACAAAATACTGTACTTTGCTCCATTAGACCAGTAGGGGCCACAAAATCTATGCAGTTTTCTGCAATAATTATGCTAAACAACAAGCAAGTCTCGTTTGAATTTTTATGCAATTATTATTATACATTATAGTGTCATCAATATCTAAGAAATAAGTAAATTAGGCAGCTTTGCTTAAATCTAGGGTTGCAAAGATGAGTACACCATTGTATTATTTTAGTGCTTAGTATGTCCTCCCTTACTTTTAAGAACTGCACTGACCCTTCTTGGCATTGAGTGTACAAGTTCACAACAGATTATCCTGTCTGTCCTCTTCCACTCCTGGAGGATGATCTCCTTGAGAGTCTCAATGTTTGAGGGGCAGTGCTGCTCCACTTGTCTCTTCAAAATTCCACACAGATTCTCAATAGTGTTGAGGTCTGGCGACATACTTGGCCACTGCAGCACTTTCACCTTGTTCTTCCTTAAGAATGCAGCAGTGGCCTTGGAAGAATGTTTAGGGTCATGGTCATGTTGAAAAAGTGCCCGTCGACCCAGAGCGTGGAGAGAGGGTAGCATCTTCTCTTTCAGGATTTTTGCAGTACATCTGTGAATTTATGATCCCATCAATATACTACAACTCCCTTACACCTTCAGCACTCATACATCCCTATATAAGACTTTTACCACTGCCATACTTCACTGCTGGAACCATGCACTTCTCACCATACTCCTCCCCCTTGCGATGCCATTTTGGATGCCATCAGATCCAAAAAGCTTTGGTCTCATCAAACCAGAGTATAGATTCCCAAAAGTCTCCACCTTTGTCACTATGGGCCTTGGCAAAGGCTAAACGGGCTTTCTTGTGCTTTGGGTTCAGCAGTGGCTTTCTGTGTGCACGACAGCCATTCATTCCACTTATGTGTAGGGTGTGTCTTACTGTGTGAGATGAAACAGTCACTCCAGTTTGGCTTTCCATAGCTTTTGCCAGGTCTGAGGCACTTGCTTGCCAATTCTCTTGCACTTTTTTCAACAAAACTCGCTCATCCTGAGGTGAAACCTTATGACGATGACCAGGACGTTTCCATCCTTTTTGAATTTCTGTATCACTTTTGCTACTGTGTCCTGACTTACTAACAATGATCTGCTAATCCTCTTGTACTCTTGCCCTTTTCTGTGCAATGAAATAATTTTGTTTCTCAAATCTCCAGAAAATTCCAATCCTATATTGTGCCATTGTTGTCAGCATTAAGTCTGAAAGCAATTCAGTGGGTTAGGTACCACTTAAACCATCAACCAATTACACCTGTTTGAGTGGGATGGTTCAACAGACTCACCTGGTGAGTCAGGTGCCCTTAACGAGCACCAAAAACATCCTATTAAGTTTTATTTTGTAACTTTCAGGAGGGTGTACTCATTTTTGCAACATGAAATTTTACCATTTTGACAACAAAAATTATATCTTCCTGTTTAGCATTGACATCATTGGTAACTGATGTGGGAGAGTTCCCAGAGGATTACATCATATAGAAACCCCAAATATGTCTTATTTGTAAAGAGAAAGCACTGAAATTGTTAGGTATAAGAGAGGGTGTACTCATTTATGCTGTATACTATAAGTAAGCTATCAAATACAAATACTTAAGTAAAAATCCCATGGCTGTGTGTCTCTTTCGTATTTTATGGGGATAAAATCTGTTTTTGACTATCTGACTATCCCACATCTCCCTCCTGTCCTCACAACCTCCCACATAGCTACATAGACTATATTAATTAGCTTGCCCACCTGAAGTGAACATATTTGAGCATGTATATAAACTTTTTATCAATACTATCAAACATTCAGCCACATTTGCTAGCTAGCAAACACGGTATATGGACTGCTGGCCTTGCACTAGTACTTTTTCTAGTTTATTAATGTCACATGGCCCGCCGGCCCATCCAGGGCGCTTCAGCAGGTTCTGAACTCTGACAAGAGTAAACGCTTAAAATGCTTAGACATTTATCTGTATAGACAAGAGATTTGCCAATATAGACAGACTGCCTCTCGTTAGCTCGGTTAGAGCCTCTAGAATTCAAATATTCAGTTCATTTTGCGCTAACCATAAGTACATTTATCAATATCTACTGTGTGCCAGGAAGCCTGGTGACTGCCTACCATTTAGATGTGTAGAACTCTTCTGCATTCCTTCATTATTTATATTCCTTTAGTCCGTAAGGGTCCACAGGTCACAAAAATCAAAAGTGTGTCTTCATAAAAGTATCCCAGGTTATAAATATCGTCCTGAAAAGTCGAAGGCTCTGTGTTAGCGGGTCTGCTATTGTTTGTTAGTTTTCTGGCTAAAAAATGGAGGCCTCCATGTAAAGATCATCAGATTTCACTCCGGGGGGGTCGGGGGAAGACAGCCAGCATAACCCAGCGTAAACGTAATGACGTTGTTCTTTTCCTTCAGAAAAATACGGGTGCTACCTTTTTATATACAACCTGTTGCACCTAGCATCTATGGGGAGCTTTCATCTCATGCTGCATTCACTTGCACTCGGACATCGGAGCTTCACTCTTGTAACAACTTTTTAGCTATAGACTTTTGATTTAGACTGTCCAAAACTGGGGTGGCAGCTGGGGTGGCAAGGTATTTTTTTAGGAGTGGCAGCTACCACCCTATGCCACCCTGACGGATCCGCCCCTGAGTCATTTATTTATTTTATTGAAGGGATGAAAGTACACACTGCTGGGTTAACCCCACCTTTTGGTAACTATGGGCCAGAACACTTTTACCATTTAACCCAGAATTTGACCCAACCTAGTGAGTGAAATTAATTATTGCTAACATATTACCCATACACTGGGTTATTTCCTGCTTCGTTGCCTTTCAATGATAGGATACTTTTGTATCTAATAATAATAAATACAACAGCAACAAATAATAATAATAAAAGACAAAAGATAAAGTTATATTCTCAACTGATACAATTTGAGATGAGAAATAGCTTACCTGGTGTCATGTCATCCAGCACTAAGTGCAGTTTCCCTCTTACTGGGAATAAAACAAGGATTCTGTCACTGAGGGCAGCCCAGCTTTCAAAACGTCTTCCCGCTGCCTTGGGATGAAGCTGCAGGATGTCATGTGATATCTGATGAATTTGGATAACATGGAAAACAAATATAACTAGGATAGCAGTGTTTGAAGAAATGATATGGGCTTGGAGGAAGCACCTGTTAGGAAAGAATACGAAGAGATGTCTGTTTGACGGATCAGTATAATGCATTCAGACAGTATTCATATTTTTCAAATTTTTTTTATCTTGCAGCCTCATGCTAAAATAGTTTAACTTCATTTTCCCCTCATCAATCTACACTTAATCTACTCAAAACCAAAACGATTATTAGCAAATTTATTGAAAAGGTAAAACTGAAATATCACATTGACATTGACAAGTATTCAGACCCTTTACTCTGTACTTAGTTGAAGCACCTTTGACAGGAATTACAGCCTCAAGTCTTCTTATGCATGATGCGACAAGCTTTGCACACCGGGATTTGGGGATTTTCTGCCACTCTTCTCTGCAGATCCTCTCAAGCTCTGTCAGGTTGGATGGGGACTGTCGGTGGATTGCCATTTTTAGGTCTCTCCAGAGATGTTCGATTGGGTTGAAGTCAGGGTTACAGCTGGGTCACTTAAGGACATTCAAGGAGTTCATCAGTGTCTTGTCTTTCATTAATGAATTTATCATTTTTTTCTCTTTTGTCTTTCCTCTGCTTTCTTTCATATTTTTTTCGTTTCTCTTTTCACCTTTCTCTCTACTAGTGTGTTTGCCATTTTCCGTCAGCTTTAGTGTAAATAGATAATTATATATTTACATCAGTTCTCAAAAATAAATCATTACAGTTTTAGCATTTACATTCACTGGCTATTAGGACTTTTTATGCTTGAACGTTTTACTGCCCCACATCATGAGACTATGGACAATACATTCCATCGAATAATATGACTTTTTCTCATGCTTTATGTTTACTTTGGTTTTAAACACAAGAGAGAGAGAACGGAGTAAGTTTTTTGTTTTTTTTGGGTGGTGGAGTGGTGGGTTGCATATTGTGTAATGTGTTGCATAATAATGCTAATGGCTGTAAAATAAAATGATAATTCAATAAAGACATTGTTTTAAAAAAAAAATTACAAGTAAAATTGAAGCAGAATAAAGAGGGACGAAGTTTCATTCCAGCACAGCATCACCTTGCAGGTTGCTTTAGTTTCAAAACAGATGATCACAGATCAGTGATCAGGCAGTTCACATCGTGCTACCATACCAGAGCCACAAGTCAGTTAGCATTAGCATGCTTGCTGTTAGCTGAAATAATGAGCAAAATATATAGGAGATTGAGATGAAAATGCTTAAAACCACTTTTAATGGTGAGAAATGTGACAGCAGTAATGTAATGTTGAAATATGAGGATGAAAATCCTTTCGTCCAAAGTATTTATTGGGTGCTTTAAATGCCAAAAATATGGACACATGACAGTGTGCACAGGCAAACAAAGGTGTGAAAGATGTGCCTTAAACATGAATATGGAAAGTGTGAACGTGCTCCAGGGAAACATAGCTTGGCTTACCAGGGGTGTGAGGTCTGTAGGAGAGTGACAACAGTGCAACGACAAAGTTTCCCAAGGGATTACATACGCCGAAGCAGCTAAGAAAGTGTTTGTGAAGCCAGGCAAATCTAACACTGAGCTAATTAGTGCAGAGATCAACAAATTGAGACCGTGTGAGGGAGGTAGCAAAGTAAAAGAAGACACACTGATACACTCTTGAAAACAAAGAGCATAGTACAAAATTGAGCAAGATTTTGGTGGAAAATTTATTTT